>NW_012267274.1:3594369-3665280 GCF_000151885.1 Dipodomys ordii
TTCTCCACGTCATCAAGTGGAAGGTGACAGAGATTGGTGAGCACACACCTTCTCCACGTCATCAAGTGGAAGGTGACAGAGATTGGTGAGCACACTCCTTCTCCACGTCATCAAGTGGAAGGTGACAGGCATGATGCATGGTCATTCATTCCTCCAATGAAAAGAGGAAAAACTTACTTTTAATAGAAATTGCAATCCTTTTTCAAATGAAGGGAAAATGACTTGCTGATTTCAGCCAATAAAAAGGAAGTAGTCAAAATCATTTATTAACCAGCTGGTGGCAGTGTTTTCATTAAGAAAAGATAAAGTAATGTTTTACACACTATTTCTGATCCATTTTTATTAAGTGTTAAAAAGGATGATTTTTTTTGTCCTTCTCACAAATATGCTGGAAATTCCCACCAAATTTGGAGTTCTAAGAGGAAACAGTGTCTGATAGTTCTTTGGTAAGTTTGTGCCAGCAAAAAATTAATTATATAAACTAGACAGAGGAAATTTAAATGTGTGCTCTGTTTTCTTTTTCAATTACAGCTCCTTTTGTGAGAGTGCGTAAGATCAGACTATGGGGCTGCTCCGCTGGGTTCTGCCTCCACTTCGGGGTAACAGACTGACTTAGCTGCACGGACAAGATACATTATGCATGTGTTCATACTGTAGCTTAAACTCAGGGCCTCCCGCTCTCTTTTAGCTTTTCCATTCAAGGCTGACACTCTACTACTTGAGCCACAACATCTATTCCTGGCTTTTTGCTGAGTAATTGGAGATAAAAGTCTCTAAGGATTTGTCTTCCCAGACTGGCTCTGAACACCTTGATCCTCAAATCTCAGCCTCCTGAGTAGCTAGGATTACAGACATGAGCCACCAGAGCTCAGCTCAGATGCATTTTTTGACAAGATAATCATTCCTCTTCACTGTGTAATATCCAAGAGGAGACAGTGGGATTTGGCTTCCTTCTCTAAAATGGAATTCTGTTCTCACACACTCACTGCAGAAAAGGAAGTCTGCCTGCAAAGAAGCCAGTCCTACGTCAGATCAGCAGAGTGCCTGGAGTTTTATTTCTGTGCATGGTCATGTGACAGCATCCTTGCCAACGTTTAGATTCCATTATGCCAAAAAGAATTGCCAATCAGGTGTGGGAATAACGTTGTCCTCCTACTGAAAAACACTCAAAATACCCACAGCCTTGACCTCTCCATCTGGGAGGATGAATAACTCCTTCTCAGAGGGACCGAGCCTCCCACCCGATGTGCTGCTGGGACCATCTGCACCGTCTCCATCTGGGAATGGGGTTCAAAGCCCACACAGCCACGCTCTAAGTCAGCGCCGGTTCCCTGAAGACCCTGGGACCCCTTGCCTCTGCAGGAATCAGCGGGTGGCACAGAGCAAAACTTGGCAGTCAGTGTTTCCCCTCCTCTCGTTGAATCTGTGCCTTCTTCCTATTCCTGGGATAAGAATTGGGTCATTTTTATTTCCAAGGGTATGTTGTTCTAATTGGCATTGCATTTAGGGTGATCTTTACTAATTAGTGCTGCAAAGCCCCGTGGCCCGGCTGCCCCTGAGATGCTAAGTCCTCCAGAGTTGGGCAGCCGGCAGCTTGGGTCACCTGCCAAAGGCTGCACAGCAAATTGCAGACAAATGAAGCAGGAAGCCTTGGAACTGCAGTTTTCAGTCCATGAAGGCTGTGATGTGGGAGTGGAATGCACGTTGTTGATTTGATCAAGTAGGGATACACAATCTGCCCTACAGGTGGGGTAGCCGGTCCTGGAGCGATGAGCCTTGAACACCCGGTGTCCATTCCAGTCCTCGCACCTGCCGAATACCTGACAAGAGCTCAGATGACAACCTGAGTGTCCAGCATGTAACAAAGTCGGTCACAGCACCTGCCCTTGCGTCAAGGAGTCTGAGGAATGAGCAGATCCTACGGACGACTGTGGGACGCAGATGATGGGCACCAGAGGAGAGCAAGCCGCCAATGTCCTTGAGTCGACCTTGGTCAAGACCCAGGATGCTCGTGTTCTCATGGATACGAGCCCGTGGAAGACACCGGCCATCTGGCATACACAAAGTGATCTTAGCTTCAGACCTTCGAGTTTTCGTTCTATATACTGTCACATGACAGCAGGCTTGCCAACACTGAGATTCCATTATGCCAAAAAGAATTGCCAGTCAGGTGTAGGAATGACCTTGTCCTCCTACTGAAAAATCCTCAAGATACCCACAGCCTTGGCCTCTCCATCGGAAAGGAAGAATGACTGGAGCCTGGCAGCCTAGAAGTCAGGGGCTATGACCATGATAGGAAGAACAATGTCTTTAAATGGTAGGAAGCCTGGCTCATAAAAGAAAGGAGACTTCAAAGAGAGGTTCAGTTCCGCTCAGAGCTTTCTAGCAATTTAAACTGCTCCTGATACAGGGGAGAATGTTCCTGAATGTGGCCTTAGAATGATTTGGGAATTAAGTCTTTGTTTTTATACATACCAGTGGAATGACCTTGAGAAGGTTACTCATTTCCTCCTCTCTCCTCCCCTCTCTTCGGTTTGTTATCGTTGTTAAGGGATGGATCTCCATTTGAACTCTGAGTATTCACATCTGAAGGGATCTTCATTTGTAAGAACAGAGTTGGTGGCTATGGACAGACCTGGCCATTCCTGGGTAATAATTGCTTAATTTACTGGTACTTGATCCAGTAGCACCTCCCTGCTTATTTCCATGGCTTCAGGTAATCTTTCCAATAACTTATGAAAGACTGTTGCGGTTCTCATTTGGAGGTCCAGAAGCTGCATTAGAAGTGAGATGCATGGTTCAAATGGATGGCAGTGCTGAAATCTGAACTGGCATCCTGGGACAGGGTTCTCTCCCGGCCAGGACCTCTATCCCTCCTGCCAGATTGCTTGCACTGCAGAACAGGAGAGTGGAGGAGGGGCATGCAGGTCCCCACCCACAAAAGGTCAACAGCGCTGGCAGGCTTCAGAGGCCCTTGGCTACCCTGTGTTCCCGAATCCCATGAGAAGCCCCTCACTGATGTAACAGCCAAACCTACAAGTGTCTAAGCCTCAGAAGATCAAAGGATTGTCTTCCAAAATATGTTCTAAATAGCTTCAACGCCCAGCTGTTCACACATTCCTCTGGTGCTAATTGACTTGCCTCAGACATGTCTGTCTTAGCCTGGCTTGAACTGGAGGAGTTTTCTGGGGGTATTCTTCTGGCTCACTAATGAACCATTATGAGCAGTGTGAGAGTCAGCTACATCTTACAATTCATGCCATGAAGATAGGGAGACAGGTAGCTATGAACACATTGCAGATCAAATTGTGCTCTCAAAATTCTTCTGTTTCAAGTTAAGAGTCCTGTGTCTGACCAAGATCATGGGTAAATCCACCAGGTCCTATGTGTCCAGGAGAAAGAATCTGTGTGGTCTGATTATTTGTAGTCTTGTTCTTTTCTCCCTTTTTCCTTCCTTTCCTTCTCCCTCTTTCCTACCCCCTCCTACTTTTGTCCTTTTCTTTCTTGTCAGCTAGGTTTTAGTTTTATCATACTTGCCTTACTCATTCACAGGTTAAATGTTTATTCCTTAAAAATCTATTCACTCAGCTGACTTCCATTTTTTTTCTTTCTCAGACCTCCAATTGGCTAAAGAGCCAATTATTTGGTGTTCACATCTGCATTTCCAAATATATTCTGGTGCCTTTTCTTTTTAGTTTGGGGAATATGTAGTTAAATTATTATTTTTGTGAGCTCAACATTGGTTATTCATCTTATAACTCTGTATCGCCATTCACAGTCAGCCACATAGTGAGCTAAGATTATTTTTCCTTGCTTTTGTTGGAGTTGAAATTTTTATCTCCTTTTGCTTGCCTGATTTTCTATGTACTTATCATTAATCCCAGCACAAAAGCTCCATTAGTGGTATAATCTCCTGTCAAGATGTTCAGACATGTCAGGATTTCTATTCCTTAGACCTCATGAAGAACTTAGTCTCAGAGCCTCTGCCCTCCTAAGCCTGGCCTGTTATCCAGAATGCCTGAGACACACTGTGGCTTGAGTATGCCTCCTCCACCAGTCCATGGTTCTCATCTCCAACCTTTCACCTTCACAACTTGCTCCTTTATTTTGAGCCGTCTCTTGATCTAGACTCTGTGTAAGGGTTAGACCCATCTATCTGAGGGTCCCAAGAAAGTGTGCCTCTGAAGTATGCATCTCTGAGCTGATGCTTGCCTGAAAATCTCTTATTTCTCTTTCAAAATATATTTGCTGTCTTAGCTAGGTATAGAGACTCTGCAGGTTATAAAATTCTATGAGATCTGCTTTCTGCTCTTGTGCCATTAGCCTCAGCTTTCAGTTAATTTTCAGTTTTATTAGGAAGATGGATGCTGCTTTTGGATCTCTTCAACGGTTTTGTTTCACATCTATGTTCTTCCTTCCTTTCTAGAGAGTTGTAGGATTTTTTAGCTTTCGGGCTTTCAGCATGTTTAAATAGACTTGGTGAGATCTTCTCTTGCCTGCCAGGCTCCGTGCTTGATGAACCCTTTTCTCCCACATTTTCTTTCTCTTTACTCTGTGATTGAACCCAGGAACCCAAGCATGTCAGGCAAGGTCTCTGCCACTGTAGCCGTGCCTCCTTCTGTTTGTATTTGTTTCTGAGATAGAGATCTACTAACGTTTCCTGCTGGCTGAGAACTCCTGCTTCTCCTGCATCTACTTCTCCAGTAGCGACGATTGTAGGCATACATCACCACACTCAGCATCACTATTGTGTATTTTCCTGTGTGGTTTTACTGATCTGTTCTCTCCTTTCAAAATGGCTGTAGCCACCCTTATCTCTAGCTTTACTCTCCAGGGTTTCGGTTTTCCTCAACTAACCAAGTCCAAAAACAGTAAGCAAGTTGTTTTGTTCCCCAAATGTTCTTGTTCTGCTGAATGGCTGGTTAGCTAGGGACACTCCAGTGTTGGCAAAATGGGTGCTTTGTAGTAGGAGGCCAGATGACCAAAAGAGAAGTCTCGTAATCATCTCTCTGGTAGGTAAAATGCCAGCCTTGGAGAAGCTAAAAGCAGTCTTTGTCGTCATCATTATCATTGTTGCTGTCATCTTCCTTTCCTCCTCCCCCTCCTCCTCATCCTCCTCCTCATCCTCTTCCTCCTTTTCTTTGAGTAGTTGTACAAAGGGGTTTCAATTCAACATACCATTTTTGAGTACAATGCATCATGATTAATGCCATTCCTTCCATCATTCTCCACTATGTTTCCCAACCCCATCCATCTTCTCAACTTATCTGGTTCAACTTTCACAAGCATACATTGAATATTATGACTACAGCTTAAACAGATTTCTAAAAACCCTCCCTATTTTAATCATCCCTGATTAACTCTGCTTTAGAGTTATCCAAGGCCATGAACGATTAGGCTTTCTGAAGGTTGCACTATATAAACCCTCTTAATTGATTCTAATTTTTTTCTTGCAGCCAGGTTAGAATTAAGTTCTCTGAGGTCTGCTAGGTCATTGACCTCCTTTATTTTCTTCCCCATATCCAGAACTTTACTGCTGTCCTTTCCCCACCCTTTCTCCTTATCCTTCTGAGTTCATACCTATTTTCAATCCATTTTTGTTACCACAATGTTAGTGAGTTCCTAGGGGGTGGAAACATGTGTTTCACCTTCCGCCTTTAAGTAGAAGGCCAACCATTATTCCCCTGAAGGAATGTTTCATCTCCTGTTCGCACGGAGATGGGAAGACAGCTAATCAGTGTCAATCTTGGGTACACTTTCAAGTATTCTGTTAAACTGCTACCAAAGGTGAGTAGAAGGAGCCCTGCTCTTTCATTAGGAATTCTCTTAACTTTTTACTTGAGCTTAAAGTGCAGCTGATGGCCCATTGTGATTCCTTCCATAGTTTTAGCTCTACTTATTCCTAGTTAATCATTTCTTAAAATAAAGGAAGGCATAAGTAAGTAATTTATTCATTTAGTGAGTGTTTACCATTTTCCAGTTAAGTACAGGGATTACAACAGGAATTAGAGAAAAATGCTTTGTCCAGAGGGACCTTAAGTCCTGCTTTAGTAGAGCTAAAATTCTAATGGTCATTGTCTAAATGTAGTCTTAAGATTTGGCAGAAGAACTTGGGTGGATGTTGTAGGTTTAGTTGGGACAGAGTCAATTTCGGTTCCCATTCAGGTACAGTGGGGCACTTACTGTTTGATCAGCCTATTAACTTAATGTTTTACACATAAATTATCTTCCCAATCATCCCTTCTTTCTTGGGCTCTACTAGTCACACAATATATGAAAGAAGCATCCCCTTTACTTGTAATGATATTTGATTGCAGTTTTCAAATGTAGACCCGGTAGGTAACTAATAGGTCTGCCATTATAACTATATTAAAACATTTTTGTATTTATATCTTTATCCAAGCCTTGTTTTGGGATGTGGCTCTTATAAAAGACATAAAATTAAAATGTGGAATACCATTTATGAAAAGAACCAGTTGCTACTGGGTGAATTTTACATCAAGCTATAAAACTGGTATCAGAGGAGGCTAGCATGGATAAGAGGATTGTACTGAAACAGGAATAAATGGAAGCCCAAGAGGGGTCTGGGGATGGATTCATCTCTACACTCACCCACAGATTTCCTGTGGAAGTGATGATTCATGACAAATGCCCCGCAGTTCTACCTGCCTGGAATCCCCAGACATACCCAATGTCAGGCCCACTCTCCTCCCTGAAAACATGCTAGAAGACTAGAATCCCCAGCCTGGGAAGCTAGCCAAAGGCATATATAAAGGTGACACTCATCTCTCAGATTGTCATCTTATTCCAAACAGCTCAGGGGAGTTGGTTAGTCATTAAGAGTCATTGATCCTGAAAACCAAGCTCAGCCTACATGACACTAAAGCAACGGTTCCACTTAATTTTCACCTTCCTGTTGTTCCTGAGAGTTGAGTGTGTCGTACACTCTGGAAAAGTCTCTGAAAGGGAGCCCAGTGGAGGCTCTACTTTCTAGTGGATTCCATGGAGATCATCTGCCCTGTGTAGCTTCTCCTAAGGACATCCTCCACATCATAGCTTCATGGCTACAGCTCACAAGTGAGGTTCTGACACACAGAGGATGAGGTTCAGATGTGAAGTGAACACATCATGTACCACGTTCTAGACAGGGACTTACCCTTGGCCATACCTAATGGAGCCAAAGAGGATATAGCCTGGGGCCTGGCCATCCAGTCTGCAGACAGAGAAGGGCCTGCAGAGCAAGTGTCCTTCCCCTGTACCATGGAAGCCATGAGATGAGCTCACAGTGGTCCTGTGCCCAGCCATGTGCAGGAAGCTACGTCTTCCTGGGGTGGAAAAGGAGCAGAGGACACAGAGAAAGAGACAGAGGGCTGCCCACACAGACAGCCTGGCAGAGGCCAAGGCTACACCTGGTTCCAGTGGTCTTCAGAATCCTCACTCCATATCCCAGAAGCTCCTTTGGTTGAACCCTGTTCCCCACCATCAAAGGAGTCAGTAGCAGATCTTCCACCTCCCCCCCGCCAGAAAATGCTGCTTGGTTCTCAGAACTGGATGTTCCTTATTTCCCATGGGTCTTCCTCCTGGCACATGAAGCCAAGATCCTCCGGAGACTTGCTTATTTCCCTAAGCTCACATCAAGCTGTGTTTCAAATTAGAATGAAGAAATGGAGAAGAAAAGGGATAGAGAGATCCGTGGGGGTTCATGTTGCCTTGAAGCACACCGACAATGTGTCTAGGAGCCAGGGCTGCTGAGTATCCAGACACCGCTAATGCTCCAGCCACCCTGGGGAGCTTCCTCCCGTGCCTGCCAGAAGGTTCTTTTCTGGAGCCTGGAGCCACGGAGGGTGCTGCGTCACATTTGTTTCTTTCCTGGTTCACTAGCTCACTTGGCTCCGGGGCTATTTCAATATGCCTCCTACTCGATGCCAGCTGCTTGGGGACAGGGGACGCATTTCCTCTTCTCCATCTCCTCCTCCTCCATCTCAAAATCCCGTGACACATAGCAGAAGAAAGAGCCACACCACAGAGCCTGGAACAGGAATAGAGTGCCAGCAATCTTCATTTCTAAAGATCTGATTGTCATGCAAGAAGACCACCCTGAAACTCAGTCAGGTGACAGACACCTGCATCCTGAAGGACAGGAATGAGGTGCTAGAATGTGTCATTTCTGTGGTTTCTCCTCATCAGATGCCAAATTCATTTTATTACAGTCCAAACAAGAACTAGAGGCTTTCGACTGTGGCTTCACCGGAGCTGGGACTGTGAATTCTGTATTTACAAAGAAGTGCGGTGCGTGTCAACAGGATTAAGGGTTAATAATGGTGTGATATATGCTCAGTGTTGTATGTGTAAATATTTTCTATAAACTTGAGTGCCATCCTAGAATTAAATGTGGAAAAAGAAACTTGTGCATTAACTTCAGCAAAGAAAATTTATACGAAAGTAAATAGACAACCCACACACCACTCTACTACAAGAATTCTAGAATGCTCATGATTTTTAAAATATGTAGTTTAATCTTATAATTGCCTTTTTTCCTGTCTAGCAACTAAATATCTTATTATGCAAGAGAAATAGGAAAGGAGAATGCCATCGATTTCCAGAATCTATTTAAACATTTTTTGCTTTTTTTTTTTAACCATCTGTGTGAGACCATTTCACCAGGTAGGAAAACTTTTCTCTCATTAAAGCCAAATTACATTTGAAAAGTTAAAAAGCTTTTAGCAGAACTTGTCAACAGTATTCTATTAGTGAAAATACAGAGATGGAAGGGGAGCTAACAGCAAGTAATTTCCAAGGTAGAGATGCTTTAAAAGTTATGTACATATATAGGCCAGGAATGGTGACACATACTTGTAATCCCAGGTATTTGGGAAGTAGAAACAGGAAGATCAAGGTTCAAGGACAGCCCTGAAAAAAACTAGCCTGAGACCCAGTCTAGAAAACAAAAAGACTATGGGTACAACTCAGGAATAGGTTTAGGAAGTATGAGACTCAGTTTAAACCAAAGGACCATAGAATGAATATATATAGTGTATATATATACATACAGTAATGTATTTATATGGTATATATATACTATATGTACTATATTCATTATGTAAAATATATTCATTATTCTATGCACTTATTATATAATATTTATTATATATCCATTCATATAATCATTATATTCATTCACATATATTATATGTTCATTATACAATATGTTACTATATTAAATAATGTATATTATAGATTATACTGTAGATTAGTAATTTATTATATGTAATATTGTGTGTGTATGTGTGTGTGTGTGTGTGTGTGTGTGTGTGTGTGTATCAGCAAGACTTCCATAAATGAGCCATTAGCCTTACATCAAGGAGTGATATTAATTTAATGTCCAGGGTCTTAACGCGAGCTGTCCTGCGTTTCCTCTTGGACTGAGCTGTCTCAGAATTCTGTGAGAAGCACAGTGAGAGAAACACAGTGGTGGCTCATTTCCAGCCACTTAGGACGATGGCTGCAAACAGGTCAGAATCCGTATGACCTTCTAATTTGATGGTGGAAGGGAAGGCTTGTAAAGCGACTGAGTCATTCCACTTGAATTGCATAAGACAGAAGTGTAACATGAAAAATTACATCTGTCCTGTTCTATTCTGACTCCCGCGCATGACGCCGGTGATGTGGAATGCAAAGCGTGTCTACAGCCGGGACGCACAGGCAAGGCCGTGGACCTCTGACATCAACCCATGGAGAGAAAGCCACATTCCCCCCAAAGAGGGGCTGAACAGGTGACTGTGATAACTACGGCGATGGTAGTGGTAGCATACTAAGAATGACAATAGCAGTAAGGCCACTGCTGTCAGAGATGAACAATCGGGCTCTTTACCCAGTATTTTATCATGTCATCTCATTTAGCAGCTATAAAACTCTATAATATTCTCCTTAATAGATATTGTTACTACAGTTTGCACAGTAAGGAACTATATTCTACCAAAGTTAAGAAACTTTTCCCAAGGCTGACAGCTAGTGAGATAGGAGCTACGATTACTGTGGGTCCATATGCCGTGCCCGTGATCTTGGCAGGACTTGGTTGGAATCCATCTTGATGAGATGGAGAGCCCAGGGAGGCCCCCAGTTTGCTTCCCAACAACACCATGGTGTTTGGCTCCTAAGGTGTAGTTGTGTAGTTGGACTTACCCATGTCCAATCCTTCCGCTGCGTGCAAGCATGTGGTTTCTAAAAAGGAAGTATTAGAGAGATAATGGATACTGCATAATGATTTAAATGTCCCAAAAGCTCTTGTGAACAATTTAATGTAGTTTTTTTACCACTCACTAGGTTCAAAAGTTGCTATGTGAAGTCCTTACCTAGCTTGAAACTTCTGGAATCATGGACAAGAGAAACAATATTCTCAGTAATGAATTGCTGCAGAATCTTTCTGAAGTGCAGCGGGATGTTATCTGTAAGTCAGGAAAGGGTTCTTCTGCGGCCCCACAGAGAGCAGATTCGTAATTACTTCCATGTTCTTGGCTTTCATCAGCTACAAATGGGAAATTACACAACTCTCCTACCTATGTCCCAGAATGATAAAGATCAGTTCATGTGTGAACACAAAAGCTTTTTTCAATATTTATGGAAAGGAAGAAAGGAAGTCTTATCAGAATGGAAGAGATTGCTTTTATTGTTACAGCCACAAGATGAAACAGAAGAATTTTCACAAACACGCAGTACACCTTCCATTTCCGTTTTCCTCGGTGACAAGCACTTTTTCTCCCCCTCCTGCTTACTGGCAGGAGTTTACTCCCGAGAAGCCACTCACTGCCTTTCCCTCTCCTCTCTGCTCTGGATTGATGACTGGCAGGTCCTCCTGCAGCTGGGGACCCAGTGTGGGCCTCGGTCACCCTGGGAATAGATTAGCATTTGCTCTGCACAGAGAGAAGGAAGTCTCCCACGTTAAGAAGAGAGCAACTTCATCTTAATTTTGCTTGTTGAAGGCTTTATATAATACTTCTAAGGAAACAACACCCTGAGGCAGGTCCCTTGGCAGATGAAATGCTGTGGCCGCGTTATTAGAGAACATCAAAGCTGTTTAGTAGAAACCAAGGCGCTGGAGAAAGGGCTGGCATCTGACTGGGATGGAAATGAAGAACAATCGGGCTCTCGCTCAGGCCGTATCCGGGCAGCAGAGGTGTCCTGGAGAAATGCTTGTTCACAAGCTGCACATCTCCCCCTTAAAAACCACTGAAGTTAAGAGCATGGGCTGGATGGCATCCGCTGATGGCTGAAGGTAGCGCACAGCTTCAGATGCAGCAACTCGGGGCCGCGTCCCCCGGGCACTCCCCACAGCCCAAACATTGCCCTTGTTGTGGAAAAATGGCTGCCAGGGGCTCAGTCTTCATGGCTCTGAGGCTTCGCCTTTAGAGGCAGGTTCGGCCAGAGTCCTGCGCCCCTTCCTACAGAGGGGGTCCCCGTGGCTGATCTGGCACACGGGCTTGAATCACCAAGCCTGGGGTTGGGGCAGGATGGGGAGGAGTTGCAGGCTAAAATGTTGATCCAAATGCGGTAGACAATGGAAATGACATGACTTTGGGTTCTAAACATTAGAATTAAACAACCAGGAATTGCGAGAGGAGAATGTCAAGATATGTGCTTTGACCAGGACAATGAAGAGCTATTAGTGGAGATTTATCCTGGTAAAGTGACTGAACGTTAAAGAAACTGAAAATACTCAAATGTTCATATTTGAATATATATACATATATAATCATGGTCCATATAATTATGTAATTATGCTATGTCCTTTATACAGGGGACATAATATAATTATCTATAAATACCAGAATGATGCCTCAAACACGTCATAGAACTCCAGGAAAACAATGAAATAATTGAAAGTGTGCAAACTATTGACAGTAAACTATATGCTAACCTCAACTATATGCCACAAGAAGCCACATGCATGGCAATGAGAATAGGGCACTGGGTGTGGGCAAAGATCATGGTCTGAGGCCAGTCCACTCCCCCGCCCCGCAAAAACACATCCACCAGACCCCATGCCAACCAATGAAAGGTTGAACGCAGTAGTGGGCGCCTGTCATTCCACACAGGCCTGTAGAACGGAGGACTGGGGTCTAGGCCTGGTCTGGGGAGAGCCACAGAGCGGTAGAACGGGAAACTTCAGCTGCACCCCTCTGGGAGGATGCCCAGAGGAGACAGCACGAATGGATTAAGACGCAGCATATGACATTTGCTTGCTCTGCTGGTTTGGAGTTGGAGGTGAGGGAGCAGACAAGGAGAGAAGACACTGGCAGTCTCTGTGGTGTCCTGAGGGCCTGGCTCGGGCCGGTGGCCACACAGAGGCAGGTGTGGCGAGGCAGGCCAGGTCCCTTCTGTGTTCAGCCCTGCAGTGGACCTTCAGGTCAGCCATGTGTCTGCCCACGGCAATTCTACAGAACCCAGAAGTCACCCCGGGTCTCAGCCATATCAGAATTTACGTTAGGTGAGAATGATATTTAGAGAAATACTTGGAATAATACCCAATTCATATTTTCCTCAGGAAGCATTGTCTCTCTGTCCTTACCAAGTTCATTGGAGAGGGTGCTGAGTATGCCCGTCTTGGTGTACATCCACCTGGAATGTCTGCAAAGCTCTCGCTATGACGCGCTCCCATGAGCCCAGCCCTGCGGTGATGATTACGTGTATGACTCCCTTCCTGCCAAGAAGACCCTTGGGTTCCAGGGCCACTGCGGGTTCCGGTTCACAGATGAGGAGACCGAGGCTTGGAGAGGGTTAGGAACCTGTCTGCAACTGGTTAAATGACACACCCTTGAGCTTGAGCTCTTCTGATGCAAAGCTTGTCCTTACAAATTCCCAGAAATGTGAGACCCAGCAAAGCCCAGGGGGTCCTGGGAGAGAGCACAGTGTACCAATTCGGAGCTGTAGCATCTGTTTCTTGAAGACTATAAAAGAGTCTGAAGCCGTAATTCTTCCAGGTAGCTGGAGGGTTTCCATCACGGTGGCAGGAAGCAGGATTACAGCTAATGTCATCCTTTGGCAGTGATCGTAATTCACTTTGGTAATTACTAAACCACCCTCCCGCTGCCCGCCCAAGGAAGCGAGAAGTCCCATTGTGGACAGAGGACAAGAGCTCCGAACGCCCCACAGGCTGACTGAGCTGCGAGACTGTTGGCATGGCTGTAGATGGAAATATCCCAGCTCTCGGTTCCTGACAGGCCAGCTGCATTACAATGTCATGTCTGCATTTCTCACATGTATAGGGAGCTAGCTTTTAAGTTCAGGTTTTTTTTTTTCTATCTCATCCACTTCAACCATTTTCTTTCTTCTTTTCCATTTCCTGGAGTTGATCTTGATAAGTATTATTCTCTATGATCAGGGGCCCAGAGGAATTGTCCTCCCCGTGTTCCTCCCCTGCAGGTATCTTCCTTAAGTCTCACTGAGTCAGTCCAGCCATTTTCTAACTTCAGTAGGAGTAACCAGTGCAGTTGCACATCATACATCCCTGCTGCCTTTTCTGTTTACTTGATCTCTGCCCTGCCCCCCCAAAGCCTGCCTGCAGCCAGCTTTTCCCCACCACCTGTGACATTGAAAAATACTGAGTGCTCCCGGGAGAAGGGCTCGTATATATGCTCCTAGGGCAGGGCCTGCAGGTCTCCAACAGCTCGGTTGTTTGCATGTGCACAGTTGTAAAGTGGCTCTAAATCTTAGACTCAGCCTTGCTCTGAGGGGTCTGCTGCTCATGTGTCAGTCAAATGCCTAGAGTGTCTCACAATGTCCTTCCATTGGGCGTGGTGCCCCACAATTTCTGGGGTGACATACTTCACTGTCTCCAGTAATCCCACTGCTGGTGTTCATACACAGTGTGAATCCCTCCGCTTGCCTATAGGAGAAACCTACAGCTTTCTCTTAGCCACTAGCATCCCACAGAGGTGATGGATGGGTGGAATCACCTCCATGACTATGTTATACAAGGCACCGATGCTCCGATGCCCATTGTACTAGAGGATTCTCCCCCTTGCTGGCTTTTTTTTTTGTCAGTCGTGAGGCTTGAACTCTGGACCTGGGTGCTGTCCCTAACTCTTCAGCTCAAGGCAAGCACTCTACCACTTGAGCCATGGTGCCACTTCCAGTTTTCTGGTGGTTCATTGGAGATAAGAGCCTTACAGGCTTTCCTTCCTGCCTGAGTTGGCTTTGAACCACAATCCTCAGATCTCAGCCTCCTGAGTAGCTGGGATTACAGGCGTGAGCCACTGGTACCTGGCTCCCTTCCTGGCTTTGAGGAAGCCGGCAGCTATGGTGGAGGCCCAAGTAGAGAAAGGACTGAGCACAGCCTCCAGGAACCAGAGGTGGTCACTGACCAGAATGAAACTGGGGCCACAAAGAGATCAGACTGAGCCTGAGCATCAGCCCACAGCCCTGTGACTGCTGCCCTGAGTCACCACGCAGAAGGCCCAGTTGCCAGACCCGTAGAAGATAAAGCATGGCTGTTATTTTAAGCCAGTAACTTCCTGGTGATTTGTAGCACGGCAATGGAGAAGTAGTACACCTTCTGATTTTTGTTCTTTTCTTGTGTGGTATCCTCTTACTGTGGATAGCTGTGGACAGCTGCATACTAAGGGGCTACAGGACACCCCTAGCACAGAGACCTGCCTCTTACTGGCTTCGTGACCTTGAAAAAAATCACCGCGGCGCTGTCTGAGCTTCACTCTCCTTGTCTGCTCATAAAGACAGCACCATCCTGCATTCCTCTCAGGGCTGCAACGGAGAAAAGGAGACAAGACACAGAAAGGTCTTGGTACAAATATTTAAGCCTGTTAAATAAATCACAACTTCCTCAGGGAGGAGCCTTTTTTACAGCCACAGATTGAGAACCACACAGCAAAAATCTCTTCAGCTTTGATTTTGGTGGCGTGTTTTTTTTTTGGTTGGTTTTGGGGATTTTGTTTTGCATGATGAAGCCATAGAAAGCATTAATTACTTAAGTTGGTGTTGGACAGGTAGAATCTTGCAAATACCCAAGCACACTGTCAACATGACCAGGTCCAGGGTTTGGCTCACGGGTGGCATGCACAGAAGCTGAACCATCCCAACAACATCTGGCTGTGGTCTCCCCAGAGAGGGCCATGAGGACACCAAATGGCCACATCTATGGATCTACAATCTGTGCTCCAGAAAAAGGGATCCTGCCCACATCCTTTGATCCATTTCCTCAGAGAAGAGAGTTAGATCAAGAACTGATATGCCTCTTGAATGTCTATAAACTCTGACAGGGAGAAGCATGTTCAGAACGGAAGAGGTGGAGGACAGGGGCCTCATGTTCCTGTTTCACTCCTACAGGTTGATAGACCAATGGACAGAGGAGAATGGTGAGCTAGGACTAAAACTCTGGCATCAAATCACCAAATTCTCTATCTTACCGTAGGCAGGAAATGAAATTTGATTCTTTGCAGACTTTCCTACCCTGAAGCGCGGATTCTTTCCTGCAGCTGTCCAAAGTTGAATCAGACAGTGTTTGGGGTTTAAATTTTATAACAGGCACCTTGGTGTGTGTTATTAGGTTACCACATTAGAAATCAATAGCCAGCAGAAAGAAAATAAGGTCGATGCTCCAGAACTTCCAGTGCAAAAGTTGAAATTGTAATTTTCGTACTTCTTGGCCTGGGCTTTCCACCCACCCATTCCCTCCTAAACAAAACTGTAATAGTTCTATGAAGATTTTAGAAAGAGTTTACGGAACATTGCAGAAAATGTTTGTAGGAGCAGTATGCCCCCTCATTCTTACATGACAGAGACTCCAGGGATGGAATTCCAGATGCAGGACCAGCCTCCAGGAAGCTGACTCTGCAGCTGGCTGCCTTCAGCACCTTGGAGAGTTCCCACTCTCCCTGTCCAGGTCTTCGCCCACCAAAGGCTGCACACCACTGCTCAACTGTGGATGGAGCAAGAGAGAATGGGAGGAATCTTTGTCCCTAGGCATCCTTCATAGAGTGAAGAAATTGCTATCTGTGTTGAAATTTCCCTTGTGTATATTTTATTTCTCTTTCTTCTGACTTCATGAAGACTGAAAGAGACACTTGATGGATAATGACATTTGCTGCTGTAAACCTTCCTGTGGCGTCCAGTGTCACTCAGAGGAAAAACAAAGCCCTGGGGAGACCTTCCAGAAACTAGGAACTCACTTACCTGTCTGGTCCCAGCTCTTTGCATCCTCTATGTGTTCACTCAGTCCTGGGTTTCTTTATACATACTGCAGGGCCATCTTTCTCCCTTAAAAAAAAAAACAAAAAGAGTAAACTGTCATCAACTTCGTGGAAGATTAGCAGAAAATCATTCAGCTCACCTTGAGCAAAGAGTGGAGCTTTTTAATCTCACTGTAATAAAAGAAACCGAATACACCATTATTATGCTACCTCAAAGGTAAAAAATATTTTAAGTCCATCCTTTGGTCTTAAATTCTATACATGGTGTTTGAAATGTCTTTCAATTGGAATTGTTCATCTTTGAGGTGACTCTTATTTTAACCTTGACTCCTTGAGTTTTAATTTCAGAAGAAAAGTGACTGGAAAGCAAACAATTCTTGCTCTGTGGTACTGAACATATAATTAAAATTCATCAACAAGATTAGAGCTGGGGTTGGGGCAAACACAAGACTCTAGGTTTGATCCCCAGCACCACCAAGAAGGAGAAACAGTTATTAATATATACTCACTGTGCTCCAATTTTGGAATTCTTGCTAATTCTTTCTAGCAATATTTTCTGTCACAACTTCATCAGAAATGACATACCCAACTCTGCCTTGTGAAATATTCCCTCTCTCCCTTCTTTGCTGATCTTGTTATCACCATGTAAACATATATATGTATAATTGTATGTACTGGTTCATATGTGACCCAAATGTATACTGTTATTTGTAAATGTTATCTGTATAATGTATACATAGTCATTACTACCTACCAGTCTATCAAGTTAGCTTCTCTACCATAATGTAGAAAGATCAGAGGTACCATTTCTGAACTCTGGCTAAATTGTCCACATTTTATCGGGAGTATGTTCCGTGTTGTTTGCGGTCCACATAGATTGCATGTTTCTCAAACTCCACGTAAGTGAGTTTGGCCTGTTTTCTTCACTGCTATTTCTCAGTGCTTAAGACACTGTGGCACATAGCAAGTGCATGAGAAATATGTGCCAAACAAATGAATTAGTAAATGCATGAAAAACACCCCTGCTGAGGTAGTAATACCAGCTCCATCTTATATTGGTAAAACTTGGGCTCGAAAGGATTCTAAAAGCGTGGTCAAGATGGTACAACTGGGTGAACCACGGCTGCAGTCTGTGGAGGCTGAGGTCTCAGCTCTCTGGCTCCCAAGTCAGCCCTGAGGTCCTTCCTCTGCATCAGCATTCTCTCTCCCCAGAAGCCTCACCTGCTCTTCTTCTCCCCTCCCTGCCCCCCACAGGAAAATCTCTGAGCCCGACACTCAGTCACACTTGTGCATCACTGAGGGAATTAACTAACTCCTTGTCATCCTGGATGCTGTTTTCTAAGAACTTCTAAATCTTTGCGTGGTGCATCCAGCTCTGGCTTCCATCAGTGACCCCTGACAATGGGGGGTGGAGCCCCTCGGATGCCCTCTTACCTCAGGTTCATCTTTGTCCACATGTGAAGGACAGAGGATGAGCAACAGGGTTCAAAGCAGGATGTGATTTGCAGTGTTCTCCCTGCCCTGCAAGCGAAGCTATCCATCCTTGGTGACCTGTCCAACGACTGTCTAAACATGATTCAGAGACATTTTCTTTGTCTTCAACATGACAGTCCTGCACCTTAGCAAGAGGTATAATTTCTCCTCAGAGAGCCAATTTTCCCGTCTGCCCGCTTGCAATCTACTATGATTTTCAGAGTGCAGAAACTTTTTTCATAGTCCTTTTCCCCTGGAGGTTAAAATGATATTTTAGATCCAGAAATAGGAAGAGAAAATTTCCAATTATACTTCTGGTGTTTTATTATTCCAGCCAATCCATATAAATGCAAATAGTAGAAAATTAGAAAGAGTCCCTGAATTCGCTGTCTTCCCTCTGTGATGGCCGAGCTGCCCGTCACCAGCATTCACAAGGTGAGCTTGTTAACGCAGCCGCTTGCTTTCTGTGTGGAAGCAGCAAATAACACCTATTGGGCTATCTAATTAGCAGCCCCACCAATAGTGCTGGGCAGAGTAGAACTGCCGGTTTCCCTGACAAACCCCTGCCAGGTTTCCTGTTGTACTGGAAGCACTTGAAATGGTGCCCATTGAGCCCCGTGGTGCCTCCCAGGCTGTGGCGCACCGTTGTTCACTCCATTCTGTGAGTGCAGGTGCTCCAAGTGCGAGGTGCTGCTTGGGACGAAGTGAGGAGAGCAGAGCTGCTACAGGCCATGGCCTCCCCATAGGACCAAAGCCAGTAACCATGGCAACAGAAAACAGAGGACGTAAGCACTTAGTTCACCAACTGCATTAGCACCTCCACCGTTCATCCCTCTCCACATAATCAACTGGGAAATGATGACAAGAGCTTCCACTTGGGAAGTTTATGTTTACTGTTTCAACTATTTCAACAAACAACAGATTCTCAGTGACCTCAGCTCACATTGTGGCCACCAAGCACCCCGAGAGCTGGATGGAGATGGTGGATAGAGACAATGGCTCACCAGACACTCTGACCTCTAATGCAGTCCTCCTGAGGCTGCCTTTCCCCACCAGAAGGGAAGGCCCAACCTGCCCCACCCCAAGCTCCTGCACAGAAGAGGTGACGGCAGAGCGGGATTGCTGGGGTGGGCTGGTGTCTCCTCCACACACCTCCTGGGGGAGAACATGCTGGTGAAGTCCTGCCAACACTGCTGCTGCTACCATGGGAGGGAACGGATCATAACAGCAAGGGAAGCTGGACCAGCAAAATTAGTTCCACCAGCTTTACCTATGCTGGCACATCTGCATCCTGAGCCCCATCGGAACTGCAAGCAAAGTGATTGCATGTCACACTGGTATAAAGACCCAAGTCTAGGCTGGGCATGGTGGTACACACCTGTAATTCCAGCTACTCTGGGAATGAAAATAGGAGGATTGTGATCCAAGTCCTGAATGAGAGTGTATAACCCTATGTGATAGACAAATCAAAAAGCAAAAGAATTGAGGCATAACTCAAGGAACAAGGTGCTTGCCTAGCAAGCCCTATGTTCAAGCTCTAGTAAGACCAAAGGGCAGAAAGGAAGGAGGGAAAGAAGGAAGGAAGGAGGGAAAGAAGGAAGGAAGGAGGGGGAGGAAGGAGGGGAGGAAGGAAGGAAGGAGGGAGGGAAGGAAGGAAGGAAGGAGGAAAGGAAGGAAGCAAGGAAGGAAGGAAGGGAGGAAGGAAGGGAAGGAAGGAAGGAAGGAGGAAAGGAAGGAAGCAAGGAAGGAAGGAAGGGAGGAAGGAAGGAAGGAAGGAAGGAAGGAAGGAAAGGAAGGAAAGGAAGGAAGGAAAGGAAGGAAGAAAGGAAGGAAAAGAAAATTTTTAAAAAGGATCAGACTCCAAACTCTGCCTTCATAGTTAGAAAATTAGCCCTGTGTGGGGTGTGTGTGTGTGTGTGTGTGTGTGTGTGTGTGTGTGTGTGTGTGTGTTAGAGGGACAGGAATAAGGAAAGAAAGAAAATGTGAATATATTTTAGAAGAAAGTTTTAAGTATATCAAGGATAAAAGTGGGGAAGAGTAGAAAAAGAAACATTTCCTGTTTTCCACCCAGGAAAGGCGAGTTGGAAACGCGGCTGGCAGTTTCTGTCTGTGGCGTGCCTACGTTTGTGCTGAGTGCATACACACCGTCCAGCAGTCCCACAGCTCCCGAGCCTTAGACACTGACTGAGTGGGTAAGATGGGGTAGGCCCACTAGACACTGAGGTCACCCTTTACACAACTACTTAAAGAATTTTAAAAGCTGGAAGTGGCGCTGTAGCTCAAGTGGTAGAGTGCTCGCCTTGAGCTGAAGAGCTGAGGGACAGCGCCCAGGCCCAGAGTTCAAGCCCCACAACCGAAAAAAAAAAAAAAAAAGAATTTTAAAAGTGATATTTTTTCCAAAAGCCAGGGTACCCTTCAGGCTTTTTGCTAGATATGTTTTTCATATTTTGTTTTTACCCAGTCATGAAGGGTTCCCAGATTCTTGCCATTTCAAAGGAGAAGATGGTTTTAGATGGCCACTCTGTGACCTGCGGCCACCACCCCTCCCCGCCACCCCCCCCCCCCGTGGTGTAACTTAACATTAAATAGGAAGTAGTACGTTAGTGCTTCCTTCTTGGCTTTAAAATGAGTCTCTCCTTTTGTTGATAAAAATCTATTTTCTCTATCTCTGCATCCATCAGGCTCCATTTCCCCCCTAAATGACTTTGGTCTCATTGAATCTTAAAGGGGTACAGAGGGCCCATCTTCTATAGCTTCCTGTGGAGTGCCCAAAAGTGTTCCCTTTGGGTTAGATAGGGACAGAGAAGCCCCATCTGATTTAGACATTGACCTGAGAAATTCAGCTGGCAGGCTGACTAGAAGATCAGAATTGGAAGTTATCAAATTATTCTTTAAACTAAAAGAAATTGACGTGATATTAGTGTAATTAGTGCTATTAATGTTGTGCTATTATTTTTAAGGAATCATAGAACATGAGCAATGGAAATGTCTGTGGGTTTACCATATTGAATATTTGCAGAGAAACAGCATAATAGAATGGCCTCAGCCAGAGCCTCTGAGTAGGCAGATCACAGCTATCCTGCATGGACAAGCTTTTACATTGATAGTGAGTGTCTCCTAAAGGGCTGGGGTTCGGTTTAAATCCTCTAATGGCCTACAGGAAGAGGATTCTTGGCTCCTCAGTGAATCTGGCTGTTTTTGTTTCTGTTGTAAGAACTTAAGAGAAATACATTTTATTTTTGAAATGTAAATCTGAATGCTTCTGCATCTAATAGTTTTAAAACCCAAGCCTTAGGCTACAACATTTTTCTCCACCTTTGAATAAGAACTTTTAAAGCCATGACCTGCCTTACAGTTACATATACAGAGAATCATAGGTTTACCTAAGTCCAGAGTCCCCGGGGCTAGGGCAGATAGCCGGCAGCTTTTAAGTTTGAGGTGCTTTGTTTCTCCAGTTTATCTAGGTGTTTACGCTCAGGTCATGGGTTTGCTTCTAGAGAGACTGTGTTATTACCCCGATGGAAGAATATTTTTTAAATATTTCAGGTTCCATCTGCTTCCCTCATACCTAGAATGTTTGATGAAAGAGAGAACAGCCCCCAAGGGGACGGGTATAAATTTGAATCCAGCCAACACAGGGAAAGTGAAGCAGGTAGCATGCTGCATGTGTGATTCCCCCCCCCCTTCCACACCACCTTCGGTAGGGTCTGTCACCGCACAGCCCACGGAAGCATCCCGAGACCTGGGACCGGCACTGCTGCCTCTGTGGAGACACACATCATGCATGTGTGTATTGAGTTCTGGAGTCGTGACACCAAGCCCCAGGAGAGGGTAAAGGGAGAGCAGGCCCCAGGTCTTCAAGACCATTGCATCTGCCATGAGGGCCAGGGGAGGAGGGAGAGACAGGCCAGGCCAGGGGGCAGAGCGCAGAGCTCACACAGGATCAAGCGTCACTGACCTTTCAGATCACCCCTTCCTCTAACTAGTCTTTATGGCGTTATGCCAGCTCAAATCATGCTTCACTTTCATCTGGGGGGCAAAGGTAAGAGGAGCACCTATTTAGGGCCAAGGACAGAACTCAGACCCCAGAGGCCTGGCATTTCCTCAACACCAAATGAGGACTGTGGCTTGCAGTTTGGTTTGGTTTGGTTTGGTTCAGTGTAACTACTCACCCTGAATACCACTCTGTGAAGACCGTATCACTGTCTGAAATGAGTGACTGAGGACAGTGTGTTCCCGGAGCTTCCAGGATGCCGGGTCTGGGGACTGTGTGTGGCTTTCAGGGAAAATGTTCACCATATTGCAGAATGCAACATGTACAGACACTTCCCATATCACCATACTTTGGAAATAACACACAAGTCAATGTTACATTATTCTTTCTTTTTAAAAATACACCAGGAGTTTTTAACAGAAGGGCACTGGGCCCTTCCCCGGAAGCCCCAAGTGTTGCCACCAAGCCGAGCTTTGAGAAGCTCTCCCAAAGGACTGCCCTGCCCCACCTGCAGCCAGCTAGGCTCGCTGGTGTTTTTGTTGTCACCAGCAGTATTTCATGTTTTAAGACTACTAAAGGTAATAAATACCCAAGACAAAACATCAATCCTTATATAAATATATTTGCACTCAGGATTTGCACTCAGGGAAGGGAGGCAGGAATTACATCCAGAGAGCTCCGCTCATGTCTAATTGATCGATTTATTGATTGATTGACACACTGTGACACTATTCATCTTAACTTTGGTTAATTCAACAAGTCTATCTTATAAACTGAAGCAGCACAACCCAAAATAATGGGTTGAGAAATCACATTGAAGAGAAATGTGGCCTATACATACTTTACAGTATTCAATAGTATGATATCACAATATTGCAGACAGGGAATAAAAGCATACTAATGTCATGACTATAAAAAATGCTCACAAGATCTGCAGAAAAGGATGATCAAAGCAGATGCACCCATCTTTATCTGGAAAGTTACCAACTGAGCACATAAATAGTTTTTTTCTGTTACAATGGAAAATTTCAAACAGGTTCACACTCTTTAAAACTCAATTTACTCAGAACCAGTTAGGAGAGGAGAGGTATTTGCAGAGTGGGAGGAAAGCAACGCTTAATGGTAAAGCTACAACAGACTTCCAGCATATCAGTCACACTCCACATAGTTTGAGATTAATTCCCAGAGTTCTTTGCACACTTATTCATCGTTTTGCTCTTCGAAAGGAAGTTTTTTTCATTCCTGTGCCAACTCCATTGCGAAAGGACCTTTTCATTGACATCTTCTCCAAAATTGGCTTTAGAAAAGCTAGTCCCTCACTCCCATCCAGCCTGTCTGGGCAGCTGTTCAGCAGGATGAAGGAAGAATCGTACTTTCCAGACACCTGGCAATTCAGATGAGGGAAGAAGGAGAGAATGCAGCTTCAGGGTTAAAAGTTTATTTCAGCAGGAACAATTTTCAAAAGCTTACGGCAATAAACCCAATATATCTTAATCTTAAGGCAGAAACTTAGTCAAATCACAACATATATTTTACCTAGATACAAAAAATATTATTTGAAGGGATACCCATTTGTCTAATTTTTATACTTTTTATGTAATTGCTGCTATTCAGTATTTCTATCACGCACGGTACCTAGTAATCTTGCTGCTGTTATTTTGTAAGGAATATTTCAAGTGGCACTAATTAGTCCTGGGAATAGTTTTAAATTTTCACTTGAAAACCACCCAGGAGGATGAAACTCCAGGGTTTGGGAGGTTCTGCTGAGCCTCCTACCAGCAGTCCCGAGGTGCTGCGGGGGGGGCCCATTTCTTGAGCTCCGGGATCTTCACCTTGGGGTGAGGGTCCCGTCCTCATTGTGGGCTGAGGTCTGGATGGCGCATGGGAGCATTGGGGTGCTGACGGTAGAGGAGAGTGATGTGAACCCTGAGTGCTCACGCTGCGCTTCCAGCCCCATGCCTGGGGATGGAGAAGTCAGCTTGAGAGCAAAGGTCAGACACAGTAACAGCCACAGAGACCAGGGGCAGCGCGGACCTGGGCTTCCGCTGGGAATTGTGAATGCCTGTCATGTTCTCTCTCCTGCCTGGTTTCAGAATTGAGAAACACACCAACAAGGGACAAACACAAATCACATCACTAGCCAAAGCCGTGATCACCAGTGGTCTTAGAGCCCCATGCATCACATGCTTCATTTTATTTGGTTCCACAGTAAAGCTAGACTACTATTTCCTCTCTTTTATACTGGGAAGCCACCTGACTAGTGGATAAAGTTATTTGAGCTGATACTTTCTGACTCTAAGCCCAGGTTTCTCAGCTGTACCAGAAGTGTAAATTCCGAATTATTTTATGAAAAAAATAAAGAAATCTACTGAAAAGCAAAAACAGAAACAAAAGCCAATCCACGTTGCACCAGGTAACTTGAGGAGATGGGTGGGGTTGGGAGGGGAGACACCAATTAAGATGCATAAATGCATAAACTGATGATAAGTAGAATTGAAACCCCTTTATACAATCTATAAATATCCACTTTTCTGTCTTGGTGTGGGAAGTCAGGTTTGGCCTCGGGATCCTATAGCTGGAGGTTGAGGCTAGGTAGGGGTCCAGAAGGTTCTCGGTGGCTTTCCTTGCCTTGGCTGGTGACCTGCTGAGCTCTGCAGTTCCCATAGGAAGCATCCTACTGATCCCTGGGGAAATGATGAGCTTTCTGTGTATTGTTTCCTTTTGGATCTGGGAATAGTCAAAGACAGTTTCATAATATTGGTTATGGGGAAAACAATTTTACAAGCACCACTGTGTGTCTTTCCCTAAGGAATAAAGCAGGGGAAAGACAGCTATATTAAGTAAACAAGAAATAGAAAAGCGACAGATGCAAAGATTAGCCAGAGGACCAATTATATAAGTAACTGGAGATAGTTATTTGGATACAGGATTGATGATAAGTAAATGATAGTTAATTGCCATCTATTTTAAATTACCACCAACTCAGCCTAGGTATCAACTACAGAAAGGGAAACGATTCAGAGATTTCCAGAAATACTCAAGATCTGCCACCTTCACCTAACAGGAGGCCACGTTCTAGTTCTGAGGTCCCTAAACCCTCCCTGAAAATATTGCAATACCCTTTTCCCGTTGGAAGGCATTTTGTGCTGAGAGGAATGTTATACATGTTAACAGAATAATATACATGTGGCCTGCTGCTGAGCTTTATGAAGCTCCAAACAAAATCATAAAATCCCATAAGTCCCAGATACATCATCATCCCCCCTCAACAATCAAATTGGCATGCACACTAGCACCAGATGAGGGGGTAGTAATGACAGCAAAATTGTCACTTGCAAAACCACAAGTGTGGAAGATGCAGTCCAAGGTGAAATATTTCATTCGCAGGCAAGGAGGTCTTGTAAGTACGTTAGAAGAAAGAACATTCTTAATTTTAAAAAGCTACAGACAAGTGCCTCTTGTTCAATAGAAATGTCATGAGAAAACCTTTGGGGGAAAGAATAGAAAGTAATTAGGAAGACACTTGAGAAAATAGGCCAATTTATGGATTGTGACTCATCAACTTGATCAATGTGGTGTCTTATCAAATCAATGACTAAATTAGAGTTGAATGCTCATAGGAGTAGAACAAGAAAAAGACAGCTATCTTAAGTAAACAAGAAATAGAAAAATGGCATATGCAAAGATCGGTGAAAGGACCAATTGTATAAATAACGAGATCATTATGTTTAGATGCAGATTTATCATTTAGAGTTTGTGTGATAGCTCTTTATCCTAAACTTAGTGTCATAAACTTCGTTGATCTCAGTCATTACAATGGAAAAGATTAACATTAGGTGCAGAAAAGTTAAGTTCACAATGTCATGAACAACCACAGATAAACCTTCTTAAAATATTGGAAGAACTGAAATATCAACTGAAATAATATTAGACATTCCAAAGAAAATCTTTCATTTTCAGAATTTCCTGAACAGCTCAGGAAATACAATTAGGAGCTCCATGAAAGCCCTTAATAAATACATGAATTAATATTTTATGTACTCTTTCACTGGAATTTAAATTGTTGTCTGTATTCTTCATCTGGGAAATGTCTCTATTTTCTTGCAAAATTAAGAAATTCATGGCTTCAAAAAATAACTTGTGTTTTTGTATAATTTGGATGGCTAAATGTTCACTGTGACTATGAGCCCATGCATGCAGAGTAAACAAAATGTCATGGCAAAAAATTAAACATTTTAACTTTGAAATGAATGTTTCTCTATGCAAGAGATAACTCGAAGACAATTTCCAACAACTTTTATATTGGCCAGCATTTCTTCTGTCCTAACAATGCCTCTTTTGACTAATTTCAGGAATCTGTTTATACTTTTTTTTCTTGAAAGCTCTGGAAACAAAGAAAATTACTTTTCTGTCACATATTCTTTGAGTTTATTTTGTATCCAAATACTCTGCAATTTCACTCATCTATTCAAACAGAAAAAAAAACAGAGGCAAAAAAGAGAAAAGCCTTACCTTTGAAGACAGAGCTGGATAACACCAAAACACATGCATGGTGGACAGAGACAGAACCAAGATCAGATTGAGTTTCAATGGGCTGCAGAGTAGAAAGGACAGAAAAGGCTGGATTTAGTTTCTCATAGGCAGTATCAATTTAAAAAACATATAGAAATTCAAATTTTCTCCAGGCAGAGGAATGCAATGCTTTACCTAATCATTTTGGACTTCCTAAAATCCGTCCAGAGACAACAAATGGGTGGTCTTATTGTCGAGTTCCTCAAACTTACTGTCAGCTCGTCCTTGGAAGGCTCTTTTATAACAGAAAGTTCAGAAGTAAAAATGTCACCATGTCCCATCTCATATGACTAGTTGGTCTGCCTGTGGCCTTTTGTTCTTGTTAAGTAGGAAAAGGACAATAATGTACACACATTGTCATTGAGCTCCTTGTGACTGACTTCATTAAAGGTTACCATGAAGAATGCCCTTCAAAAGTCTGTCCTCTGTGCTGTGCTCATCGAGACGTGGAGGGCCAGAGGTCTCAAGAGGAATGAAAGGTCTTGTTTTGTCTTAAGAGCTTAAACTTGAAAGAAGGCTGGCATATTTCCTTGAATGTCTCCCGCATCTTGTTTCACAGACTGGTGCCAAAGAAATCACTATAGGACTTGGCAAGCAATGTTTGTGCATTAACTTCTCAACTGTGGTTTTCTACAACACTTTCTTTTGAACTACTGTGAAGGGTTCCACTAGTTCTTCAGATCAAGGGACACACTGTTCCTGTTCTGGGGCCCTCTTCAAGTTCCAGACCCAGAGTTCTGTAAGCACCTGCTGGTTTGACCATTTCTCCCTAGGGTACCAGGTTCCCCGAAGGCCTGGACTGTCCTTGCGTGTCAGTGGGCATTGGCGGAAGCCCATTGATTTGGGAAAGCTCAGTACGAACAGATGCTGCTGAGGTTGAGGTTCAGAATGTAGGAAACACCAAGGGAGATGCTTTCTGCTTGGATGGCCCCTGCTTCTGAGATGGTGCCAACATTTCTTTAATACAGAGGAACAGAGGAAAGCGCTTGCCTCCTTCAGATCAGCATATTTTGGAGGACAAAGCCGCCCTGCGTCTGGCACACTTTCTGCCTGCTTGTCAGTACTGTGTTTCTTTCTTTGGGAAACTTCCACTCTGCATGGTCCTCATGTGACTGTCGACCATGGAGTTCCAGTGCGACTCTCCGGAGAAGCAGAGAGCATGGGGCCAGAGCCAGGCTTGGGGCAGGGGATATAGCATTATTGTTTAGGGGGTCATCTCATGGCCAGCCGGTGGCAAAGGGCTGGCAGAGCACAGAGGGGATGAATGTCCATGTTCTCTGTCAGTTTCTTCTCAATCCTAGCTAAAATAAATACATGAAAACCAAAGGAGCAGAAGCGGGGCGGGGGCGGGTCACAGCCGCAGTATTCTAAGGGCTGAGCACTTGAATAGGTAGCGCTGAGAAGGGCTTGCTGACAGTCCTTCATAGGCTCAAGTCTGCCTGAAACCAGCCACTCACTGCTTTCTGCGGGACCTGAAGGAGGTCTCATCAAGGAGGACTAGAGAGAAATCTTTTTAAGGGTAATTCGCATACCAGGTGCCCTCCTCACTGACTTGCAAGAAGGCTAGATTCTCTGGGACAAGGTACAGAGAAGGTCTCCTGACAGAACGGATCGGTTAGGCACGGTGGAATGCACAGGCACTTCTAAAAACAAAGACTGGGAAAATACTAGACCCAGTGCAGAAGCCAGGGGTCTCTTCTGTGATACGGCATCCAACACACTTCTAGGCTTTAACCTCAACGAAAGCAACTGGAAAAGCCCTTCATTAACTGCCCTCCCTAAGAGGAAAACTTGGAAATCTAAAGACATGAAGGTTCCCAGACAAAAGCACTCCAGCCAACTGCAATGCTGGAGGCCTCCAGTCACAGATCCAATAGCACACAAACCCCCACGGGCCTGCTGCTGCCTACTCAGAGATCAACAGACCCACCAGACACAGCACAGTGAGTGAGCCAGAACCCAACATGAACAGTACAGGCAAGAGAGAATGAAAAAGAGAAAAGAAAAAATATTCTTTGAAGGACAAGAAGTTCTATTTATAAAACAAACAAACAAAAAAAATGAAGCTGTGTGAGAGGAAAAAATAGAAAGACCTAAACAAGCTAATGGAAATTAAAACTAAAGAAAACTCCATAGAAGGAACGAGAGACATGGTGAAGTAATTCCTCTAGACCTTATAGGAAAAAAAGATGAATTAAAAAAGTAAGGAGAATGAAAGAATAAGACTAGTCCAAGAGACCCAACATAAAACCAATTGGAATTCTGAGAGAGAAGAATGGGGAGACACAAGAGCTTCCATGAAAACAATTCAAGAACATTTATCATAAGAGTAAAAAAATCCATCCCTGCACAATGGATAAAATCAACTTATACCAATAGACATCATAAAATGTCAGCAAACTGGATTTTACCAGTGTCCATATCAGACATCTCAAAAGTGACATTAACAACCTAGTCTATACTGGAACAATGCTTTCAAAATTTGAGAGGGGAAAATGTAGCCAATCTAGAATATTGTTCCTACCAAATCGTAAATAACCTGAATTACTTTCTTAATATGAAATGATAATACAGATTTTCAGATACATAAGAGTACAAAATTATACTTCCTGTAAGACTTTTCTCAGAAAGCTACTCCAGGATGTGCCCTTCCTTTATAGGCTAATTGTACATAAACCTGTAACAAGGAAAGTTCGAGATGCATCCAAGAGATGAAGATGGGAGACAAAAGAAGGGAACTCCCGGGATGACAGCTCTCCATTGAGCTCACAGGGACGGTTGTCACCTGGGCAACAGGGGAAGGGAGGGACATGTGCACTCCAATGAAAAAGAGGGACAGGCATGCACTGCAGTTCCAGGCCTACTTGAGCCTGTGAAAGGTCGATCAGCAAGCACTCTTCAGATCTACCTACTCAAGTGCTCAGGATTTAGCAAATTGGGGTATTTCTATTAGCAGCCTCTTGGAGTGACTTCTGTGAGATGAAAGGAGCCAAAGAATGCCTGAATGTCTTGAGAGGAGAAATAGACAACTGGGGAATTAGGGCTCAGTTAGTCATGAATCCATACAAAACCAAGCAACGGGAAAAGAGGGACATATATTCACTCTAGTGAAATAACTGTTACCTACGAAGAAAAAGTAATAAAAGTTAACTACTTGAGTTAGCCAGGGGAGCATTTACGTAGTGATAGCAACCATGTAAATACCGAATACTCTTCTAACCCAAAAGCAATTTAAGTGTATTTGAAGCTGGGGCTAGGGCTGAGTGTATTTCTGTGGTGAAAAAACTGCCCAGCTTCTATGGTAGGAATACAAGACACAGGGCTGGGAAGGTGGCTCAGTGGTAGAGCACTTGCCTTGCATGCATGAGGCCCTGGGTTTGATTCCTCAGCATCACATAAAGAAAAAAGAAAAAAAGCCAGAAATGGCGCTGTGGCTCAAGTGGTAGAGCGCTAGCCTTGAGCTGAAGAGCTGAGGGACAGCGCCCAGGGCCAGAGTTCAGACTCCACGACCGGACCAAAAAAAAAAAAAAAAGGAATACAAGACACAATGTAGAAAATGAACAATCAAAATGCACTGTTGTTATTTAGAGATAAATACAAAGATAATCAGCTTTAAAAGGTTAAAAGTGATGGCTCTGGGGGAGGAAATTGAACAGGGAACAGAAACTACTGTTTTTGTGAAGTACTTCTCAGAATGATTTGATTCTTTAAATAGACTAAGTATAGTGTTAGCTGTGGTAAAAGTAATTCTTGGAAAAAAACATAGGTGAGCATGAAGGTATCAGGGGTCATCTCTACCATTGCATTGAGGAAATGCGTGTGATAAAAAGGCTCACACAAGAAATGAGAACCTGGGGATCTGATAGGGCCCTGGGAAGGGGAAGAGATGAAGGGGAAGGAGGAGGAGGAAAAGGAAGAGGAGGAAGAGGAGGAAAAAGAAGAAAGAAGAGGAGGAAGAGAAAGAGGAATAAAGACAGGGTAGATAGGGATGAAGAGAGAAAGAAAGACAAACACTGGGTTGGAGAGAGGGAGAAAAACAGCTGTGGACAGAGAGGGAGAGGATTCGAGAAAGAAGTAGGGAGACTGGAAAAGAGATATGGCTGTAGTCCTGAGCTCACATCTTCCTCTTCATCCTCACAACCTTGAGAACAATTAGCTACCTTTTGCCTCTGACCTTGATGGTATTATTTGCATATTATCTTACATGGTTGTTTTTTTTGGGGGGGGTCCGGTTGTGGGGCCTGAACTCTGGGCCTGGGTGCTGTCCCTCAGCTCTTCAGCTCAAGGCTAGCACTCTACCACTTGAACCACAGCGCCACTTCCGGCTTTTTTCTTTTTGCTTATGTGGTGCTGAGGAATCGAACCCAGGGCCTCAAGCATGCAAGGCAAGTGCTCTACCACTGAGCCAACTTCCCAGCCCTCTTACATGGTTTTGAAATGTTTCTTCCCCTTTCAGATGTTTGCCTTATCCCACAGACTTGCTCTTCTTTCAACTTCTTATACTTCAGATGATATTTCTGGTTCTATCGGTGATGCCCCATTTATATGTTTAAATAATTTGGTATGGATAATTCTTGGTTCAATCTGGCAAAATATGAAAACATCATTGCTTGAGATCTGTGAGGTAAATAGATTCCCAAGGAAATCTGGGGTCACCTTGCTCTCCAGGAGGCCCTTGCAATGACCAATTCTCACCTAACTGCTCTGACTCATCTACAGAACCACTGAGACCAGAAGAACTCCCTTATTGACCCACAGGTACTAATGACTGTATTCGGAAGAGAGAAAGTAAAGCTGTCAGCAGATTCTCAAAGATTCCCTTAAGAACCATGACCTTCCAGCCTCCAAAGAGAAGAGCGCTGGCCTACACCAGACCTGTATCCTCGCCAGGTCCTCTCACCACCAACAGAGAGCGCATAACCCATGGTGCCTCTTCCTCTCGGCCATCTGCCCGCGTGGCTCTCATTTGTTCACCCATTGAGCCAATGAGTAAATGGAGTATAGAGACTTGCAGCAAGAAAACTCAATAGGAGAGTTCTGGCACCTATTTGGTCTGGTGGGTTTGATCCTTTTCACCTATCTGTCTGGATTTGATCCTTGTTCAGACATATTTGTGCCCTCCAGCCTGCTATCCCCACAGATGGAGAGTAGTTCTCCACTCTTCAGTGTTGGGATTCACCATGTAACTTGTCTTGGCCGGTGGATCTTTGATGTCATACCACCACAAGGCCCTGCTCCTCACACGCCTGCCCACCAGTGCCCTAGGAAAAATGTGGCCCCGAGGTGCTAAGGCTCCAGACCAACAGGTAGCAGCGCTTTCCAGCTCAGCGGAGACTGACCACTGGCCTGCAGAATGTCTAGGATTTGAGTCTCTGAACTTCAAGGTGTCTTGGTAAGCAGCAAGCTACCAGGAGTACTTCTGTAAAGATTCACTTGAGAAAAGAAGTTGCAAGAAACCTCGAATGCAGTTCCTTCTTGGAGTCAGTGCTGTGGTTCCTCCTGGCATATTGGCCTTCCTCCCCATACTTCAAAGACTGTCTGGCGTTGTCAAGGGGTCTGGACATCACCTCTTTCCTCGGCCATTGGCCAGAGTGACAATGCCAGGAAGGGACACAGGAATTGTGGGTTAATGTTTTAGATTAGTTCTTTCAGGCCTAGATGTACCTCCTACCCTTCTGCTTTTGAAAGGAACGTCTGTTACAGGACTCGACCATACAAATGGAGTTAGTATACAAGGCATTCGGCCTCCCATTTGCTCACTGAATTAGGTCATTTGCTTGTCTATGGTAGGCTGGGCCCCTGGGCTGGGTGGTATTGATGCAGGAGTGAATGAGAGGCCCTGTTCTCACATTATAGGTCTTTATGGAATGCTCAGCCTAGGTTCAAAAATAGTTGTTTCCTGATCTTGAGCTTATTAAACCCAAGTGCCAGGCAGTCGGGTGGCTGTGGGGAGAAGGCTGAGCTGAGGCACAGATCGTGCACAGTGCTCTGAGTTCAGAGCCCCAGGATCACAGCTCAGGGTTAGACTTCTCCATGGATGGAAACATCTCACCTCAGCCGCATAATACCCTTAGCCTGCACGTGTCGAAGGACACATTTCCAAGTTTGGTGGGGAAGGAAGGGGAGAATATTGAGCACTGGATACTTAGAAATGGGGACCATGACTCTGCACCCTCCAGATGGGACAACAGTGGGAGGAGAGTCAGGAGATTCATGCTCACACAGTCTGGTGAGGGTGTGGGCTGTGTCTTTGTGTGAGCCGCCCTTTAGTGTGATGTCTGGAGCCATGAGGGGACAATCACCCAACTCAAAGCCACTGTCAGCGCCTAACAGGGAAGGTTAGCGCCAGCTCAGCCCTGGGATTTATTGGCCTTCTCACAGAAAGTTTACTTTGGCATGATGGATCTGTCTTAGTGTCACCAAAGCCCTTTTCACATATTTCTTCCTGACATCAGAGTGAAAGCAAAGGAGAGGGAGCAGATTCTTTCTGACTTTTTCTTCTCCCTGGTCAACAATGAAATATTCCAAGGTGCTTCGGTATCACCGCCTCAGAAGTTCAAGGATATCAAAGCAGGCATATTTTGAACTGAAAGGATCAAAGGAGGTCTTTTTCTAATTCTCAGAGCTTAGCGTTATCATATCAAGAAACTTTCTCCAAGACCAGCTTTATTGCTATTGGGTTTTAGTACTTTGCCAAAACTTTAGAAAGATGCTTTAATGATCTTATGAGCAAACAAATGACAAAAGAGAAAAGATTTGCAATTAAATGCAGTTCAGGACTTTGGTGTCTTTCAAAAAATATTCTGCAATTGGTCCCAGTTGTAATAAGCTTCATATCTCTCTATATGTATGGAAAAATCCATTTAATTTTACTGCTTCTTAATTCATTTAACCATTATATGCTCTGGTAGTATAATTAAAATGTAAAATATGTCCAAGTATATATATATTTTTGGTTTTCTACTCGAGAAGGAGAAATAAAGGCTTGTGCAGAGCTTAGGCTAGCTTATTGAAATAAATCATTGCTCTAATTGATGGTTGCTCCTAGGAAGTTTTGCTACACTTTTCATCTACATATTCTGAGAAGCCCAGGACTTAATGTTACGACCTGTGTTCTGTGGAGACAAAAAGCTACAGGAAATCTAGATAGTGATGGGACTTGTCATGGCTGGATGGAGAAAGCACAGGCAGTTCTAGTGTTCACTCTAGAATGTGATTTCTCAACATGCAGCACTACTGGAACTTTTGGCTGGTGATTCTTGCTGGCCTCTATCCAATAGATATCACCACCCCAACGGTGGCTACTGAGGACTTCTGCAGACATTGCAAATGTCCCCTTGGAAAGTGGGCTGGGCACTCCTGGCTGAGGAATACCTCTACCCCACAGCCTTCTGGGCAGGCCAGCTGGGTGGGGTATGCATTCCACAGTGATTCCACATACATTCACATTAGCTGGCAGCGGGTCATTCCTTCCTGGTTGTGCATCAAATAATGGTAGAGTTTTTAGAGTCAACGAACTATTGTAGTTATTTCTGGATACCACGGGAGGCAGTGGCATTTGGAGTAAATGGCTTATGTGTTGATCTAAATAATTAGTAATAAAATATGCTATTAAGTTTTCTTTCCCCTGACATATGTCCTTAGCTACAAACTTATGCATATGGTCTGTTTTTCTTGCACTTTGCTTTTGGATACTCTGAATGTGTGTCTGAGAAGGCAGATGTCGTGTCAGACTTGGCTTTGTCATTCTGCTGATGGCATTGTTTAGGAAAGCCCACTGGTGGGCAGGAGGGCCTCTGTAATGGGCTGTTGAGTCACTTGGCCCATAGCAGCTGGATCTTTCTGGATGAGCAAGTAGCCTTTGTAGGGACTCAAGGTGCTGGGAGGAGAGCTCTGCTGTAAAGTCCCCTAAAGCTTTTTCAAGAATGTTCTTTGCAGCAGCCAAATTGCATTTGTGGATCCATCGAAGAATCAATGAGGGTGCCCTGCTTGCCAATGGCTGCCGCAATGAGCAAACACTGGGAAGCGTGAGTGCGGGAGAGCGCGGACGGCCAAGCTGCGTGCTGGCGCAGCATCTCGCCAAACGTGGCTCTGAGGAGGAGGAGGGGCCCAAGCCCACGGGTCTCTGTCGCTCTCAGGGGATCCTTCTTGCTGTCACACAGGCTTGTTGGGGGGCACAGCACTGTCACCCACGGCATGAGCACTAGGCCAAGCCCTCTGGACGTGTGACTCTGCAGACTTCCCGGCTGCCAGGAGGAGGACCGGTTGGCCCGGTGGTGGCAGCAAGGAGACAGCTGCGTGGGCTGTGATCAGATCCAGTGAAAAGATGAGGCCAGGGACCAGACCGGGGCAATGGGCAGAGACAGAGCCTCGGGCACAGCTACAAGTCACACACGTGGGCATGATGAGGGGGGCAGAAGGGACTTCTTTTTCCCACAGCTCGTGGCAATCACTCAATGTGCCATCTTCAAAATGTCCCCTCCACGCCTGACGACAGTGCCACAGCTCCAGCCTCTCTGCTCCTGTTCTCCATCTCCTGGCACATGGGTTCCGGTCTCTGTTCCCACCACATCCTTCCTCCTACCCGCTTCAGCCGCAGGCCTCTCTTCCTTCCTAGTCCGGGTGGGAGGCTACAGTCCTTCATAACTGTCCCGAAAATACTTCTCTCCACTCAACGCAAATAACACAATCCCAACCACGACTGAAGCCACGTCACTCACTCTTTCCTGGTCCTACTCAAGGTACTACTGCACAACAGAAGCCACCTGGTCTCCCGTAAGAGAGAGCGATTTCACACTATCAGTCCTGGGAAACTACAGTGCTGGGGGCTCACATTACCCCACCCCTGCGCACACGCATGCACGCGCACACACACACACACACTCACACACACACACACACACACACACACACACAGCTCACTGAGAACCCAGAAGTGACCAGACAGGAACGCTTAGTTTTCCCCAGCACACTACCAACTCACTCTTACAGGTACCCAGATACTACTCCTGCCTTGTATTGACGATGATAATTCTTACATCTTCTGGGGGCCGAGTCTCTCCCAGTTTCTCAAGAACTCTTTTCCTGCAATTAGCTTCCCTTCTCCTGTTCTTCCTCAACCTTCTCTTCTTCTTCCTCCTTTTCTTCTTCTCTTCTTCTGCCTTCTCTTCCTCTTCCTTTTTCCTCCTCCTTCTTCCTCTTCTTTCTCTCCTTCCTTGAGTTCATCCTTCACCTCCTTCTTCATCTTCTCTCTCCCTGGCTTCCATCTGCTGGCATGCATGTCATAGCTCCTGTTTCATAAAGGCATCTTCTAACATACCTCCATGAGTTTGTCCATCCATCCAGGCCTCCTCGGCTCCATGAAGACTCATCTGTCTGAGCACCAGACTCTGCTGGCTCAGCAGCACTGCACTTGTTCCTTCGGAAAATACTCTGTCCCCTTGCCATTGTCATACTTGCCTTTCTTCCACTGAAAAAAATCCCAACTCTGGAGACGTCCTTCTGGTCTCTCCGTACAATCTCTCTGGAGAACCACAGGCAGTCTTGAGGCTGGGAGCACTGGGGATTGAGCCCAAGGCCTTGAGCCTGTTAGGCTAGTGCCTTATGACTTGGGCTATGCTCCAGCCCACTTGTTTTCATTTTTGAGAAAGGGTCTCACTAATTATTCCCAGGATGGCCTCCATTACACCTACCAAGCAGCCAGAATTACAGATGTGTGCTGCCATGCCCAGCTCCCCAAATGCATTCTTAACGTAATCCCCAGGCTGCTCCTCGTCTGGTTTATATAAGACCTCGACCCCTCCCCTGCACGAGCCAAGCATCTCATTTTTACTTTGGTTGTCCCTTAGCCCTCTCCTCAAGAAGACTTACAAGTTCTTCCGGCAGGACAGACTGTGAGCTCATCCACATCTTTCCTCCCACCACCACTGCTGTCTAGGATACCTGCGAGAGACTCTTACTTGGCCTTGACCTTCTCTTTTCTCCCTAGAATCTTCAACACACAGCTGTCAGAGCAATTCATAGCCATGTTTTTAATAACACAAATTGTATTCCAGCCCTCCCTTATCTTCCCATTGTGTTTAGAAGAGAGTCCAGGCTCTTGCCCTTCGCCCACAAAGCCCTGCTAAGCCCAGGGGCACTGGAGTTGCACTTTTGGTTATCACACTGAGATAAGTACTGCTGGTATTTGGTTCCCAATGCCCAGAGTCAGGCCCACACAATTACCCCCACCAAGACACCAACCAGGTTTCTCCTCTATGGGAAAACAAGGGATGTGTGTAGACTCCTTGTACCTCCCCAGCCTGCTCTTCCCACTCTATTTGCCAATGCCACGGGCCTGTGTCTCTTGTTTGAACTGAGGATACAATTCCCTTTGAGTCTGAGTACCTGGCTCCATTGTTTCATTTTCTCTGAGTCTGCATCTAAATGTAGGCCTTCCCTAAACCACAGGGAATCCTCCACCCATCCCCACCCCCATTGAGCCCCGCTTCTATTTGTTCATTTCTGGAACCTTCCCCAACCCAACCAGGAACAGACAATTTGCCATCTCATTCACTGTTTCATTCTCCACGTAAGGAGAGTAAGGACTCAATGGATATTTGTAAGTGAATGAATGGGCGAGAAAAAATAAAGAGAAGAGGCTGTTCTGAGCCGTAACACGGTCATGGCCAAGTTTTGCTTTATGAGGAAAATAACATCCTCTCCTTTATCCTAGGGGAAGAACAGGTTTATTTATCCAGCAAATACAGTTTGGACTTCTCTCAGCCATGCTGAAGGGCAGAGTGGAGAGTGATGGGCATCCAGTGTGAGATTTGGGGGAGACTGGTGTTCGGCAGTCTAGGACAGAACCCTTCACCCTGTTACAGGTTTTCTCCAGTAAGGAGAAATTTCTGGAAGCAGCACTGAGAATGTGAAGGCAACTCAGTGGCTCCTACCTCTGAGAATTGGCAGTGGGTATCAGAGTCTTTAGGGGAGGATGTCTTTAGATGGTTGACCAGATGTTCAAGGCAGCCTGCCATAGCCAAGTGAATCTGGGAAGGGTAATGGGCTGAAGAGAGGCACCATGGAGAGGGGGGGACAGAGGAGGAGGGAATCCAGGGGCACAGACAAGGAGGAAGCGGACTCCTGACCTGGGGTTGGGGTGACCCTGGAGAGCGGGAGAAGCCCTACAGAGATGCAGTGGGCCAAGTGTGCTTAATAGACAGTGTTCTAGGCATCTGGGGAGGTGAAGGGGCAGAGTTGAGTCAAGGACACATCCTGAGGGGTGGGGGGAGGAGGTTCCTCTTCTTCCTGTGCTTCTTGGACTTTGCCTCCGACTGACCTGTACCAGCCTCACGGGGACCATTTTTTTTTTTTGGGTCCAGTCATGGGGCCTGAACTCTGGGCCTGGGCGCTGTCCCTCAGCTCTTCAGCTCAAGGCTAGCGCTCTACCACTTGAGCCACAGCGCCACTTCTGGCTTTTTTTCTTTTTGCTTATGTGGTGCTGAGGAATCGAACCCAGGGCCTCAGGCATGCAAGGCAAGCGCTCTACCACTGAGCCACCTTCCCAGCCCACGTGCAGCATCCCATGGCATTCCCGTGTACAAGGATGCAAGCCTTCACGTCCATTTAGGCCACAGAATCTACATCCAAGGTCACTCTCGTGATGTTCAGCCCAGACCGGATCCCACAGAGCTGCGCCTAGGAAGGAGCAGAGCCTGTAGCTCTAGGAGCCTACCACTGCCTCTTCCTCTTCCGCTCCAGTAACCAGATCCTCTCCTGAGCAGAGTAGCCTTGGCAACAAGGAAGGCGTCAGCTCCCGCCTAGCCACGGAGACCCCATAGGGCCCATTGTCTCCCAGCCCCCGCAGAACTTTGCCTGGGCTCCCCAGCTAAAAGCTCAGGGGAAATTAAGCCTAAACTCTCAGGGTACCAGAGGAAGAGGCAGGGCTGAGTGGTCAGCTCTTCTCTGCAGACAGGCCCCAGGACTCAGAAGCATTCTAACCCCCTCTCTTGGGACAAACCTGCTGAGTTTGTCCTTGCTTTCAACCTCTGGCCTCATCTTTATCCCCTGTGGTTTTAGAGATCTCATCCATAGATGATACTATCTGGGTTTTATGAGGTCCATAGTTATTTTCCAACTATGTACCTATTTAAACTTTACAATCTTTTATAAGGGTTGCATTCATGGATAAATAAATACCAGGCACTTAAAACTTTATCTCCTGGAAGCTTCTGCTTTGGCCTACAAAATGATCCTGATGTCCCAGCTAAAACAATTTAATGTCATTGCTGCTGGAAGACAGAGCTTCCTGAATTTTAGATCCTAGAGAAGAGACATTTCTTTCTGTCTAACTCAAGTGCTTATTTTGTGGATGTTGGGGCCATTTTTGAAAATTCCTTTATTTGAACACTGCAGATACCAGTGGAAATTTAGTGTACTTATTTTAATTTTCCTATAAGAGTAAACATCTCAGTACAATTACAAATATGAAATCCATGTAGGCAAGGTAGTGCAGGCCTGGAGTGAACCCAGGCGGCTGCCTTACCTATTCAGATGATTTCAGTGCAGTCAGTTGTCGATGGAAATTTCAAGGGTATCTGACTAATATTTTAACCATGCAATTAGTAACAGATACTGTAATTGTCTCCTGAACAAATGAAAGGTTGTCGAGCCCAATGAAAGCATCTCATTTCCTCTAAACACACGTGCCATTCCTTCTTACCTTGTCGAATATGTCACCAGGGAACAAAGGGAATACAGGTCAGACGCTGGCCAGAAGGAGACACTGAAAGGCTGCCAAGTGTGGAGGAGCGGGGATGAAGGAGAGAAGATGGGAGAGCTCATCAAGAACTCTCACCACATGGGGGGCAGAGTCAGAGCAGGGGCTCCACCCCACCATAGGCCGGAGCTCAGCCTCCTCCCGAGAGCCACAGATGGAGAGCGTGGGACCAGCGGCCTGCCTGTCCTCATGGGGCAGCCCTGGCTCTGAGAGCTGGGGAGCTGCAGGCTCCACACCCCCTTTCCTGAGAGGAGGAGAGAGAGAACTCAGCAAGGACCGCCACACGCTCTCTTCCTTGTGACCCAGATGAGCCCCGGGCCACTGGACAGGCCACCGTGGGGCTGTCACCCGAAAGCCTGGGAGCCCGTCCGTCATGCATGTGGACTGTGCACTCTCTCGAGAAAGCAGTCTCGGGTATTGGGTCCTACAAATATCTCTGCATATTCCTTCGTGCTTCTTTTATTTGACAAATGGGACAGCTGAGACACGGGCAGGCACCTGGGCAGCGAGTCATGCCTCTCGAGATCGTCTGTCTTCTTTCTCTCCAGGTTTCTCCTGGATTCATGGTGGTAGCTGGCATCTGCAAATGCTGTCAATTTGCCATGAGAGAGGACTCTGTCACTAACAGAATCGCTGGTTAACCCAGCCCCTCTGGGTCAGGGAGGCCTATGGAGGCCGTGTTTGCCAGCCTCGGCTGGGAAGGGGTTTTCTGTGCAGCTCCACGCAGCTGGAGGTGGTACAGAGCCAGCCGGGCCCAGTGCCGGCCTGAGACGCAGCAGCCTGTGGGGCTGTGGGAGCAGAGTCTGGAGCCGTGAACCCCACCTCTTACTCAGGTGGCCTCAGACAGGTGAGGGGCTTCACTTCTCTGTATCAATTCTTACCTTACAGGTCTTGTGAGACCCACGGATGGCTCCTCGCATGCTGCTCCACACGACCTTACCCAGAGCTGACCCCAGGATCTGCAGAGCTCCGCTCCGACCTCTGTGGCTGTCGAGCTTTTCCAGAGGCACCGAGTGTAAAGCTCCTCTCAAGGAGCTCCTCATCGGCCCGCGGGACAAGGCAGGCTGCTTTCCTGCCTGGATCTCCCAGGGGGCCAAGTGGGACCCAAGGATAGATCTGTCTCCTCAGGAACCCAAGCCTCCTCCAACTCCCCCCCTCCACACACACACACACACACACACACACACACACACACACACACACACACTCAGCTTCCTCTAAGGTATCTTCTCATTCTAAAGAGCACCACAGGAACCGACCAGGCTATGCGGAAGAGCTAGAGAATGATCAGAGCAGCTGCCTGGATGATAGTTACCTGGCTTAGTCAGCAGGGTCAGCTAGACCAGCTGCAAACTCTAGGCGTTGGGGGTCTAGGGAATAATCTATTGTGGGTACAGGGTAGGTATGGAGTGATAGGAAGAAGGCCAGGTGGAGAGGAGAGCTGCCCAGGGGAGCTCAGCCCTGGCTGTCTGCCAGTGACATGCTTTATGAAGAAGTGGCTGGCAGGAGAAAGCACCGCACCACTGTAAATGTCAGTCATTGTTTGTGAAAAGGTCCCTTCCAGAAAAGGCGGCCAGCACGGCGGCCGCGCCCTGGCCCAGGGAAAGCTGCTCTGCCTCCCAGCCCTAGATCTCATTTCTGTCCAGGAGCAGAATCTGGCCAAGAACGCCACACAGCCCTGGGCTTTGTGGCCTGCCCCAGAGCTCTCCTTCTGCATTTTCAGGAAAGAGCTTCCTCCTTCCCAGGCTCGTTCCTCCAAAGAGAACAGGAAAAGTCATTTAAGAGAAATGAAAAATCTACTATTTTATAACTGCATTTGTGCAAAGACAGAGAATCCAGGCTGGCATACACACTTCTGATTTTCAAAGAAATTGAAAAATGCACGAACAAGCTGAGTGCTTGTGGACTATACCTGTTATCCTAGCTACTCAGGAGACTGAGATCTGAGGCTACATGGTTCAAAGCCAGCCTGGGCAGGAAAATCTGTGAGTCTCTTACCTCCAATTAACCACCAGAAAAACCAGAAGCGGCTCTAGTGGCAAAGTACTAACCTGGAGCAAAAGGAGCTCAGGAACAGCACTCAGGCCCTGAATTCAAGACCCACTACCAACCCCCAAAAAAAACACACAAAAAAGCATGAACACAGAACACTGAGCACTGGCACCACTCAGGAAGAACTTGCCAGAGCTCACATTTGCTATGTGTGAGCTGCTGAGTCAGAGCCAGGAGCAGCTGCCTCCCCTCCCCCCCCCCCACAGGTATGTCCCATCCCCTTGGGTCTGCTGTTCCCATACCCACTTCATAGATCAGAAGGGTCAGTGCTGATCCTGGGGTGCATCTGGCCCCCACAACTTCAGAAGCCTGTAGAACCAACCCCAAGGCCCAAGTCTTTGCTAGATTCACAATAAAGAAAATACACAGAGGACTGAGAAGGTGGCTCAGTGGTAGAGTGCTTGCCTCACATGCATCAGGCCCTAGGTTCGATTCCTCAGTACCACATAAACAGAAAAAGCCAGAAGTGGTGCTGTGGCTCAAGTGGTAGAGTGCTAGCCTTGATCTGAAGAGCTGAGGGACAGTGCCCAGGCCCAGAGTTCAAGCCCCATCACCACCAACAACAACAAAAAAAGAAAGTAAGTATACAAAAAACACTTCACGAAGACTAGCTAAACTCCTCAATCCTTCCTTCCTTTGTAAATCGCTCATGATAGAGCCACAGGCTCTGTATGATCTATTTGTTGGCAGTACTGAGATTGCACTCAGAATTTGTCCCTTTCTTGGTGGCCACCTTGCACTTAACCTGTGCCTCCAGCCATTTTGCTGTTAGTTTGTTTTCCACAGAGAGTCTCAGTCTTTTGTCTAGGCTGGCCTCCTACACCTGGGCCCACAGGTGTGTGCACTAGAACACAAGGCCTTTCTTTGAGATAGGGTCTCATCAGCCTTTTCCCAAGGCTGGTCTGGAACCCACTCCTCCTCGTATCTCTGGCTACTAAGTTGCTGGGATTATAGATATGAGCCACCATACCCAACTGTACAGACACTTAAAACATTTTTCAAAAACACTAAGCTTTAATTATTTTTTTGGAAAAATAAGGAAAACTGTTTCTCTAAATTTCCATCCTGCTCAGCCCATTGGCCTCAGATGGTGGTAACTTTCAGGAAAACAAAAAGGTCCTTCAAACTAGGGCTGTACACTCAGTAGGGACCCAAGCATGGAATTCTATTAAAGTAAACAATGAGGCATGCACAGAAACCCACTAGGCTGATTCTCTGACTTCTTTTTCAAATACTGCAGCTCTGAACACCAGCCCAGCATTATTGGTACACTCACAGAATGCCCAGGACATGAGGAGAGGCAAAAAAGTAAGAGATAAGCATTGGGGCCATGGGTGGGGGTTGGGGGACTGGGAACACTTACAATACAACATTGAAGGTTCCACTGAAAGCCACACTCTCTTACCCTATACTATAATCAGATCACCTTAAATCTAACCTGTGGCACTTGTTGATAATCTGACAGTTCCCTAAGAACTAGAATTTTCACAGTTCAATAAACCACCAAGACCTACAGTTTATCCAAATGCACTGTCATTCTCTCCTGAGACCTGAGACTCCAAACGCTACCCCGGTAGTAAAGCAGAACCTGACTTTGTGGGCACGAGGTCTAGGGGATGCTCTGTCACCCAGAAGGAGTTGCTTCTGTGGGTATGGTGTGTAGGGTATCAGCAGTCCAATTCCGAAAGTAAGTACATCCACAAATTGTCCGTCTTTCCTCGATTGTTACCACTTAATACTCTCAAGTCTTTCCTTCATGTTGGAGAACTCATTTGTGATATCAGATTGCTGCTGTGTTCTTTTCCTCCTTTCAGAAACACTTCCCAGCTCGCAGTCAGGATCACATTGGCAAAGGCGCTCTCCCAGGCTGTGGTGAGCTCTTTTCCAGCATGGCTGCCCCACCCATGGCTGACTTTCTGTGGAAGTTCAGTTGCTCGTTTGGTGGGACAGCTCTGCTTGCTTCCAGACAGTTCTAGAGGCCTCTCTTCTCTCCCTGCCAACTGGCTGTCTCAGGTCTCTGCATTGTGGTGTGGAATTAGGAAAAAGATGATAGAAGACCAGGACGGATGTGGAGGAAGAGAACCCCTGGTGCCTGGAGCACAGGAGAAAAGTAAGAGACAGAGGCCATCTTAGAAGGTCCCTACGCTGCAGCTGCTGTTCATATGAGGGAAAAAGTCCCGTTTGTTGGAAATAGCTTTTTGGCGGCCGAGCTGTTGTTGGATGGTCTGAGACTGCCTCTCTGCTGGCTTTGGCAGAATTCCATTTCAAACCTCAGATGCCTGGTCTCCTTCACTCACAAGCCCCGTCCTCCATCAGTCCCCACATTCTGCAAAGTAATACGGTGTCCCGTGTCCTCAGTGTCTTCTTCTACATGTGTCCTTCAAATGCACTCACTCTTCACCTGAGTAGGGCCTCCATCCACCTCCTCCCACCTGCCCAGTGGCCTTTAATAACCCCTGGTATCTTTGCACTGTTTGGATGTTTTCAGACTATCAGGCTCCTCACCACCCTGGAGTCACAGGAAGCTGGATTGTGGTCAGGTTCACTTCCCTCTCTGGCAGGGCCTCCTTGGCAGCCTCATCTCCTCTTTGGACCCCACACCACTCCCTGGGGTCCCTCTCCCGGCTGCAGTTATGTCCTTGCCTTGGCTCCCAAGAGAGGACTATGCTGTTCTCTCCCAGAAGCCCTTCATTCCCAAGACACCATGCTGTCCAAATCATCCACTTCCCACTTCTCCATTGTTGCTGCAAGGACAGCAGAGCTGTCTCCACGCTGGAGAGGTTCAGACAGCTTTCAAACTCTTTGGCATGCCCTCAAGAATATCTCTGGGAGGCCGGGTGCTAGAGGCTCACACCTGTAATCCTAGCTACTCAGGAGGCTGAGAGCTGAGGATCGTGGTTCAAAGCCAGCCTGAAGCACAGGCAAGAGCCAGGTGCACCACCAGGTCTGCAGTGCTCTAATCTTCTCTTCTCTCCACTCCTCCACCCCTCTACTCCTCCAGCCTCTGAGCCTCTGCTCATGCTACGCCCTATGCCACAACACTTCTTCCTCTCCCTCCATAGATCCAGCCCTTTGTATCTTTAGAAAAGCATAAAAATTGTGTTTCTGGAAACTCTTCCCCCAAATCCCTTGTCCAAAGAGCACTATCTCATTCTTCCTCTATCTGGTTCCCATGTGGCTCTCATAGCAGTTTGCAATTTTTAAAATATATTTTTCATTGACATGATTTTTCACCTGACTCACCTACAAAATTCTAGCTTCCGTTTGATCAGGAGTCCTATCCTCCTTAGTTACCCCAATATCCTTGGAGATCATCAGAACAAGACACGTGTTCTTTTTAAACAAATTTGTATAGACACAATTTTCCTTTCCAAAAAATTATATATGTATTCATCAGTGAAGGTAAGGCAGCAGTAACAAATAGACCCATATGTGCAATCTCCCACACATGCAATCTCCCATAGGGTGGTCCTGGTTAGTAGGATATTCTTGGCTAGCAGGTAGCTCTCCTCCATGTGATGGTGAAAGGGGTAAAACGTCTTCCATTCCAGGACTCCAAAATTATCTAGGGCCTTCCAGTTGTCTGTATTCTGCTGGCTATAGAGGAAGCGGGGAATGGCATCCATTTCTTGAAAAGCATGGTTCTAATATGGCACCCAGTGGCCTTGACTGGGGAAAAAGTCTTGGAAAGAAGCAAAATAGGTAATAACCATATCCACCCATGATGGATCATAAGGGAACCTTGGCCTGTCATGGCCTAATTGAAGGACCAAGCTTTTTACCTTGAGGGCCTTTGACCTTCCAGTCATGAGCAAAAAAAAAAAAAAACAACTAATGCCACCCAAGAAACCACAGTCACTCTCTATTGTATTACTGACTGTGCTGATAGGTTTGGGGCAGCTCTTTTTGAAGTAGCCTTTGTTGTCATAAAAGACTTCTCTCTGGCTATCCCTTTGTAAAAACCTGTGATTGAAATTGTTAATGGGTGGCGTTCATTTTAGTTCTTCTTTGCTCCTAATTGATATTGTCTCCCCTGACTTTATGCCTACAGAGCCATTCCCGGGTGGGATTTTGAGCACAGGTAATTGAAAGTAGAGCCGGTAGCCAGGCAATGAGGGCAGAAGCTGCCCATCTGCTGGCAGGGGGGGTAGGTACTGTTTACCTCTCCATTGTATCTGCCTCTTGTAATTTGGGTTGCAGACGATGCCATCTGTTTCCAAAATCCACTTACCGCCATTGAGCAAGAGGGTAATAACCTTGCTGGCCAGGATTCAGTCTGCCCTCACTCTGATCAGCCGCCACCCCCCCTCCCATCTGTGAGAGAGGTTCAGGGTAGGAGACAGGGAGCCACTCAGCCAGGACAGCTTCACCTTCCTCCCACGGAAGACCTGTCTCCTGTGCCCATGAAAACACAAAAATCCAGATACGGCCAAGGCTGGGAAAAGACCCTGAACCCCATGAATATGAAGATATTTCCGTTGCCTGGGAAACAATTTCCCCTTTGTGTCCTGGGATCAGCAAAGACATAGTCTATAAACTTCCCTCTCAACAAATACTCAGCTGGCTCGGGCACAGCCTTTCGGGAAACTCTGAGATTGAACAAAACTTGGGTAGCAACTCACTAAGTCTGTTTAACCCTTTTTTTTAGCATGAGCTGCCCATTCCTGACATCTAAAGTAATATTGAAGTGTTAAGCATGAGTTTAACTCTTTCTAGCAATTAGCACAAGTCTTCTTCCTCTCCCACTTATATGGAAGAGGAGGGGGAGGGGTTTCAGCTTATAGTGAGAACCAGGAAGAACTTTGCGAGGTAAGACAGCTGGTCAGCAATCATGCCAAAGGATGGATTTTGGAGAGTTAAACTCCACCTATTCATTTAGCTGCAGCCCCCGCAATGATGGTTGAACACGGGAGGCTCCTCCGGGAGGCGTTCTGCCATTGACATTGGTGTGACAGTTGATTCACCGCTAAGAATTGGGGGTCATTATTTCTGCTAAATCCAAGTCACAATCATCACTTTACCAGCATCCTATTTCACACTGCTCAATTCAAAAATATGTAATGAAAAAGTTCTATTAGTGTGGGCATAAATTTTCAATGGTTGCGTCCCTAAATTGCTACCAATGTCTCTATCCAATTTTGCGATGTTATCCTAGGAAATTAACCCGTGCATAACTGCCTGAACACCAGAATTGGATCTGCGCTATTTGCACGTGCTTGAACCCTAATAGGCGTGGCATCTCACTCAGAGAGGGCAGAATCAAAGGAGATGGAGTGGAGCCAGGGAGCTCAGCAGGAGCCATCTGCCACGTGATGAAAGCAGGTTCCTTGGTGCCAGGATGCTCCCAGTGCAGAACAGAAACAAACCAAGCCTCTCCACCAGGCCTAGTACACAGGGCACGCTGCACAGCATGAGGCTCTGGAGCCATCGAGCCAGTGGACTAGCACTGTGAGATCAGCAACCCCATCTACATCTTTTAAAACCCTGCTTTGTGCCAAGTACTGGGCAGGGCACCAGGGAGACAGAGATGTCTATTCCATGGGATTTGCCTTTAAAGATTTATAGAATAGCTAGAAAGAGGCACTGGACATGGGCGCGTCAATGCAGCGACAAATGCCAGCAGGGTGGCAAAGGCAGGAGAAATTCTTTCTCCCACTTCTTGTGCCCCTGGCTGGTGTCGCTAAGGCGTTACGGTGCTCTCTGTCTGAACGGGGATGTAGTTCCAGGACCCAGCAAGGTCCTCCAGGCAGCCATGGTGGATGAGACAGCTCTCCTGTGCCAGAAGATGTGTCATGCCTGAAGGTAGACTCCAACTTCAGTGCTTGGAAGAAGAGACGCCTCTGAATATCCAAGTCTGCTGATCTTCTGAAAGTCAGCCCCTCACCTGTGCTAAGCTGCAAGTAACGGAGATGGGTTGAAATTCCCCCAAGCAAAACAGCTGAGCATGAGGGGACTGGAGACGGCTCGGGGCCGTCGAGCAGCCCAGGGCTGACTGTGGCTGACTGTGTGGTCATGCCCGTGGACCACACCACTTAAGACAGGGTCTTACCTGAGGGTGTGATGATCTTCCCTGGGAGAAGAGGGACTGGTCTGCACTGCTCTGTCCTGCACACCAGGCCTAGCATGTGTCTGGGATCACCTCCAATTTTCAAGACAGAATCTGGGCCACAGAGGATAGAGAAGAGAACATTGTGAGCTTAGAAAACAGATACAGTGGTAAGAATCAAGATTTCCCGCCCCCCCCCACCTCCCCCTCCTCCTGCCTTTAGCAAAGCCCAGAGGCCAGACAGTACCAGAGTGAAGAGGTACCAGGCCCTCTGGGTGGACAGATGGCCATGTCTGGAGCACAAGCTGCCATTGGAAAAGGAAGCAGGTCTCCCGTCCACTCAGCATGTGTCTTCCGGAGCCTGGGGCAGGAGCCTGTGGGAGAGGCACGGGGGAGCCAGGCGCTGGCTCTTGCAGGTTCACAGTCTTGCTAGGTGTGAAGGGAAAAGTAGAATTCCAAGTTCCTCACCCGATGCCACCAATGCTGACAGGTCTCAGCGTGATGATATTGTTATACTTATTTTAATAGCTTGATCACATCCCTGTGCTAGTATCTTACTGGCACAGTAACAAATCCCCATAGACCTAGTGGCTTAAAACTGCTCAAAGTGTTACCTTGCAATTCTTGGCATAAAGTGTTCAAAATGCATCTTCCCAGCCTAGACTCCAGGGTGCGGTACAGTTGCTGGGGTTACTGAATTCCTGGGCTGTAGACCCTCTCTCCATTGGCAAAGCTCACTGTCAGCTATAGTTTCTATTCTGAACACCCTCCACCTCTCTATTCTTGGGCCTGTGATCTTGGGCCAGCCTGGTGAGCCTGATGGCTGGCCCCATCTCTGGGTGATGAGCTTGACCCCTCTGCAGGCTCTCTCCTGTTTAAAACTCCTTGGCTTCCAGGATTTGGAGGTGGTCCTTTGGGGTATTGACAATAAGGATCATCTGTTTTTCTTTCAAATTCCTTCCACTTCTCCCCTTGCCTCTGCTAAGCAGGTGGCACCAAGGGCTCTGTGGCTGAGCCCTCAGAGTTGGCAGGAGAAGATAACAGAGGTTGATTGTGAGAGCCAGGGACTTCAACTGCTGAGCCAGGCTCTTGAGATAGAAGAGGCTGATTTGAATTCCAAAAACCTTCATTTGGGAAAAAAAAAAAGCAACAGCCAAAGTCTGAAGGATGAGGCATAAAGTTAATCCAAATATAACAGATTAGAAAGCGAACTCATTTGTGTCTGTCCAGAACGGGATAAAGCGTTCCCAGCTGGTGACGGGAGGAAGAGCTGAGGGGCCTGGCGTCAGTTTAGGAATCTGCTCCCTGCTGGGCCAGCAGCCCTGACCAGAGCAGGGAGCCCAGCGCTTCCGAGCAATGGTGGCGGGTCGTGGAGGAAGGAGACCGGTGCTCTCGGCAAACCTCCGCGGGGCGGCCAGATGCGGAGGTCTCTCCAGACTCCCGTCCTCTGGGCCCTGGGTTCCACACCCCACACAGTGGGTAGGAAAAACCCCGGCGTTGCCATGCTTCTCCCAGAACAGAACTGGCAGAGTCAGAAAAAGAACCAGAAGGCCCAAAGTTTCGGGAGCGTGAGTCGGCAGGCGGAAGCTGCCACAGGGGATGGGAGTCCCGGGCGCCCCACATCCAGGGCCGGCATCCTAGGCGAGGCCCTGGGCCCAGGGTCACAGGTCATCTCCCCTGTCTGGGGTGGCTTCAGCACTCCAACTCAAAGGAGAACAAGATGGAGACAGGGGGGTGTTTGAGGGACCGTGTTGCATTTACTTGCTAGTCTCTTTGAGGTGCTGATTGAGTTTTCATTATCCACAGACTACCAAGCTTTTATAAATCATGCTTTGAAAGTGTACATACTGACACTTTCCACAGCTTACATATCCTTATAATAAGAAGGAAGACACGCATTTACCTTGATCAAGAAATGTCACTTGTGGGTGCCTGCCTTATTTTCTGGCACCCACCCAGCAATTTAGAAGGCCCTGGTCTCCAGTCACTTGCTAAAGATGACAGGGTCATCTGGCTTTTAACCCTTCTCTGCCTCCATCGCCCAGGAGCACTGTAGGTCTTTCCTTAAGTGTGTCTTCACCAGCACATAGGCTCCTTGAGGGAGAAGCCGCAATGGAACCTTATCTCCCTGGCTGTCAGCACCTACATGCAGCTCAGAAACGAGTCAGTGAGCTGCACCATCTGCCTTCAACCTGAAGTGCGGACTGAATGAACGAGGGAGCATCTTCTGGCCCCTAGGTCAGCCTTAGAGACTTGAGGGGTATCAAAATACAAGCTGAGAGAGAGAGAGAGCAATGGGCAGGACCAGGTCACAGGTCACCTGGTCACGGGCAGTTGTCCCTAACGAGCACTTGAGCATCTTTGACTGAATGACATAACCCGCTGGCAAATATCACAAGTCTTTCAAACACTGAGTCACAAGGGGAGATTCGACAGGGTACTGAAAACCTTGTCACAGGTCCCTGTTTTCTAAAGTAACATATTTCTCTTCCACTGTCCCTATGATCTTGACTCTTTAGAAGAAACTTGAAAAAATAAACACCAGCCAAAGCTTCAATGCAGACGTTCTGGTGAGGCGTCTCTCCCACAATTCTCAAGAGATGGGGGTGGGGGCAGCTGCCCACATGGTCGTAGTGACCTCTGCGGAAATGGGGCTTTGGAAGCGAACTGCATGGAAGCTGTTAGCTCAGAACAGCTTAGATCTGGATTGCTCTGAAATAAAGATGCAGACTTGGGACATTTAAAAAGATTTCATATGTCTATTTCCTCTTTAGAATATCAAGGGGTTTGGGAAGTGCAACAATACCCCCAAGGTTCTTTGCTACTTCTTCAGCTGGTTCCTTAAAGGAAAAGACCACACTGGCCACTAGTATTTCCCAGGTCGGACCTGCGGGGGGTCTGTCTGCATTGGTGCTTGGGTGCTCACCAAGTGTGCTGAGTAAGCGAAGATTCTTGGGAGAAATGAGACAGGAAAGAACAGCCCACTCAATTTTATGTTCCTTATTTTTAGTTCAAAGGTGTAATCTAGCCTGATGCACATTCTTTTTCCTGGAAAGCAATCCCCCATGAGCAACTACACATGGCCTGTCAGCACCCCGCTAATCACTGGGCCTCATGGTGCTTTGAAAAAGACAGAGATTTCTAGTCTTTGCTCCTAAAGGTTCAGATTCAGCAGGCCTGGGATTCTGCTCAGAAATCTTATCTTTTAAATACCTTTGGGGATGATTCTGAGCAGAGCCTTGCCTGGGAATCACACATTTCTAATTATTCAAAGCTACTAGCTGGGTCAGCATGCTTTGAAAGAGGATTAATTCACCACCAGGTGAAACTTTAGAGGCTCAGCTCCCAGCCCTGCAAAGCATCTCAGTCTGCCCCCTAGAACGGTCAGATGGCTGGGAGCTTTGTAACCATGGGGCAGCCTGCCAGGAGAGAAGGGAGTCCTGCTTCTTGTTAATCACCTTACTAACTCCCCATACCTTATAAATTTACACAGTGTGCATCACTCTTAAGAGTAAGTTTGAGGAGGAAAACTGGGAGAGAATGAGGGAGGGGATGACACTGTTCAAAAGGAAATGTACTCATTACCTGAATCTTGTAACAGTGTAATCTACCTGAATCTTGTAAAGGTGCTGTACAGAGGGCTTACGGTTCTATGACATTTCTTGTCAAGCATTGTTACCCCCGGCCTTTGTTCTTCTCCTACTCTCCCTTCCCTCTCCACCTCACCCACTCCACCTCCCCCCAAAGTTGTAAAGTTCATTTGCAGTATAGTGTCCTGTGAGTCTCATTGTTGCAATAGGTCATCCTATGTCCTTGTTTCAGCATTTTGTTATTCCCCTTCCCCTCCCCAAATTAGATAAGAGTATATACAAGATGCAGGGCCCCAAAATCAAATACAGTGACAACAGGGGATCTACCATATGGGGAAGAACATACAAAAGAAACAAAAACAATCACGTAGTACATTAAAAACAACAACAAAGACCTCTTGCATTTATATCTCAGGGTTCATTTCGCTTAGCATCATCTTATATGGTCATATATACATAGCTTTTGAGCTTTTCTGCTCATCTGATAAGATTATCCTAAATTTATACTAGAAAGAAGTATGGAAGTTCCTCAAAAGAATACATAGAGAGCTCCCTTATGACCCAGCTTCTAGGCATTTACTCAAACGATCACAACAAGGCCACACTAAAGCTACCAGTACAACTATGTTTATCACAGCATTATTCACTATAGCTAAGATATGGAACCAACCCAGATGCCCCTTGGTAGATGAATGGATCAAGAAAATGTCACACACACACACATGAATTTATCACTTCCAGCAGAAAGAATGATACCACCCCATTTGTTAGAAAGTGGAAAGACGGGGAAAAAATCATATCAAGTGCAGTAAGCCAGACCCAAAGAAATATGGGTCCCATGGTTTCTCTTACAATAATTTAAAAAAAAAGAGTATGGATATCAGAGAGCTGGTGGCTCACGCCTGGAATCCTAGCTACTCAGGAGGCCGACATGTGAGGATCGCAGTTCAAAGCCAGGTGGGGCAGGAATGTCCGTGAGACTCATCTCCAATTAACCACCAGAAAACCAGAAATGGCGCTGTGGCTCAAGTGGTAAAGCGCTCACCTTTAGCTGAGGACCTGAGGGTCAGTGCTCAGGCCCAGAATTCAAGCCCCATAATAGACAAACATAAAAGAGTAAGGTTGATCTTGCTTACTAACTCAACTTCACAGGTAAACACAACGATGCTCACACAGGTAAAAGTATCATGCAGGTTCTTCCAGCATGAGTGGGCAACAGCGTAAGTACAGAGCAGCAACTCACACAATGGTCTTGCTACTGACTCCGGAGAAGTCTACTGCTGAGTCTGATCTTGCTCAAGTGAGAAGTTATTTAATGATTGCTTTTTAAAGGTCCACCCATGAGTCTTTCAGTTTGACCTCCAGTGATAGTGGATGTCTAGGGTGGGTAAGGGGAAGGCACACACAAGACAGTCAAGAGGGAACAATTTTCTCGGATGCTCATCATTGGCATCTTATGAAAGTAAGATGTGAAAAGAGAAAAAAAGACTTCAAGTAGCTAAGTGAATCAAAATTTGCAAGGAAAGAGATAAAATGACTCGAGGAGAGAGCAAAAACAAGATAACATAATATATATATTTAGGATCAGACTTTCTAATTTACTGCAATCTGTGATTCTCTGAATCTGACTACATTGGGTGTAATTATTTCTGTCTAAATAATTTTGCAGACTTGCTGCATAATAACCCAGGATCACAAATAGGAATCAACTCCGCTGTGCTCACAAGACAGCAGTAATTATGTTCTTGAGTCGGTACAGTTCCTTATGTCTTGGCGCAAAGTCATTACGTTTCTTTCTTAGCACACAGCATATTAACCTGTGGAAATGACAGATCGTAAGGTGTAGGAAGCTGTTTTTCTTATGGGAAAGTGCCAAGTTTGGCCTCCTGAAAATCCCAGTCTACCTGAAGAAGCTGGCATTGGTGAAGCTTTCCATCCCTGATTGAGGTCATCATTTCTTTATGTGGGTAGGGTTGTACAATATTATTTGTTTTATTCTCCCTCATTTTTGTTCTTGCAAAATCATCTACCACTTCGTTTTCTTCCACAAAAGAAGGAAAGAAAGAATGCAGTTCAATGAAGATGACAGGGGTATGGCTTCTTGGATTTTCCAGACTGCATACAAACTGGCAGAGCACCTACACAGTGACCTAAAAAAGTAATAAAATTAAAGAGTAAGTCACTCCCACAATCCCAAAGAATGTAAACATGGAGAAAAGTCTCCAACATCCATCAGGGTTTTGGTGTCAGTACAGAAGAAAGCAAAAGGAAGACAGAAAAACAGGAGAAATCCAGGGTGGTCAGCTAGACTTCCTGTGAGCAGCACAGGCCAATCTAAGAGCAGAGGGCACTTGGGCAGAGCTGGCCTACATTGGTGAGGGTGGAGTGGTACCAAAGGACCTGAGCTGAGAAGGTCTGAAGGGACTAGGGCCCCTGTGAGCTCCGGAAACAGCCCCCCAGGATGCTCATTTAGGCAGAGCTCCAGGCTGAGAAGAAGCAGCTAGAGCAGCAATCAAACCTGAGCTGGAAATGGACTCCAGGGTAACAGAAATAAAAAGTGAGATAAAATTGTAAGGGTAGAGGAGATACAGCCAGAAAACACCAGAAACCGAGCAGGCATGTTCTGAATTTCATATGAAGCTAACAGAAGTAGGGCCTGCTATGAGTTACAAAGCTGCAGCTGAGCTAGGATTCCTTCCAAATACTGGAAAAATTAATTTATGCGAACTATTTATTATAGAGCATTGTACTACAGAAGATCAAAGCATTCTAGAAAGCCATACTAAGAAAGAAATTAGGTTAAAGTATAGTAAACATCATTAAGTAAACAATGGAAGATACACAATAACATCAATCGGAATTATACAAATTTAAAACTAGGAGTCTTTAACTCCTATTCTCTGCATGGGGAGCAGGACGTGTTCCTCTATCTTTTTCTTACAACTTTCACTCTAAACTCTAAAAAAATTCTAAAACTCTAAAAAAAATCAGAAAACTCTAAAAAAATCAGAATTCAATGAAACAAGTAGAAATTTAAAACATTTAAATGTAATTTAGAATGAGAATTAGTCTAGAAAGATCAAAGAATAAATAATCCAACAGATAGTGTCCTAATAAAAATAGTAGTCAAAAGAATGTTTGTCTTAAAAAGTAAGAAAGAGCCGAGCATTGGGAGCTCATGCCTGTAGCCTGTAATCGTAGCTACTCAGGAGGCTGAGATTTAAGAATCATAGTTCAAAGCCAGCCACAGCAGAAGAGTCCCCATGAGACTATTATCTCTAATTAATCACAGAAAAAGCTAGAAGTGGCACTGTGGTTCAAGTAGTACAGTGCTAGCCTTGAGCAAAATTGCTCAGGAACAGCACGCAGGCCCAGAGTTCAAGCCTCAGGACTAGCCAAAACATAAATAAATAAAAAGTAAGGAAGAATTTAATAATTTTTTTAATTAATTGAAGATAATGTGGCAATATTGGAGGTAGGCAAAGAAGATGCCTTCTTAGAGAAGACTAAAGGACAGATACAGAATAAATAATACAAGCCTCCCTGAAATAAAGAAAAACATGTGAAACTAATTATTGAAGAAGCACTTTATCTATCTGAGAGCACTTGGCATAGAACAACCAATAAGAATCTATGTTCTAGTTCACAAATAAAATAAAATAAAATTAAAAAAAAAAGAATCTATGTTCTAGAATTATTAAAAGAAAAAGAAAGGAAGAGATCTTAGATAGCTAGGCAAAACAAAAAGATTATTTTAAAAGGAAAATAAAATTAGATTATTGCCAAATGATTTTTTTCTAGCACTATTTTGTACCAGAAGATCATAAATTAGTACAGTCAAGGCATGTAAAGAAAGAAATCAAGAGCCAGGATTTTGTGGCTCAGCAAAGCTTATCTGAGTATAAAGAGCACAGATAGTATCTCAGATAAAAGAACTTAGGAGAGATCTCCTAAGTTCACGGGAGATCTCCCAGCGAATCACAGGGAGAAGAGGCTCCAGACAATCAAAACACCCAGGGTTTTCAGCATGAGCTTGGCAGTGGGAATTACATATGTTTCCTTGTGAAATGAAAATTAAGTAAGACCTAAGGAGAAGTAATGTGTAATTACTCTATCTTTAATGCAAGCATAGAGTAAGAAGTAAAATATTGTCAATACTCACAATTAGTGATGGTAATAGAATTATTATCATCAGACTTTTGAAGATGTAAGTAGAGTGAAATGAATAAATAAAGAGCATTCTCATTTATCTTGAGATAATGATTCAAACCCCAGTATGAGAAAAAGAGAAAAGGAGGGAGGGAGAGAGGGAAGTAAGGAAGGAAGGAAGGGAGGGAGGGAGGGAGGGAGGGAGGGAGGGAGGGAAGGAAGGAAGGAAAGACAGAAAGAAAGAAAGAGAGAAAGAAAGAAAGAAAAGAAAGGAAAGAAAGAAAGGAAAAGAAAAGAAAAAAGAAAGGTAGAAGGAAGCAGAGAAAGAAAGGGAAAGAGGGAAGGAAGAAGGGAAGAAGAGAAAAAAGAGAGGGAAGAAAAGAAACCATAGAGAAGGGAAAAGGTATGAAAGGAAGGGAGGAGGAAAGGAAGGATAGAGAGAAGAAAGGAGGTAGGGAAGAAAGGAAGGAAGGAAGGCAAGTGGAAGGAAGCATAGAGAGAGAAAAGGAAGGAGGGAGGGAAGAAGGGAGAATTATTATTAATACTATTAATAATAGAATTATGGTCAGACTTTTGAAGATGTAAGTAGAGTGGAATGAATAAGTAAAGAGGTAACAAAGGAGGAGGTAACAATGCTCCATAGGAAATGTACTCATTACTCATGTAACTCTAACCCTTCTGTACAGTAAAAAAGAGAAAGGACTCTGACTTGCAATGTTGAGGTTTAAAAAAGAAGAAGGAAAAGCTTCCTATCTCCATGTTTTTGTGCAAGTGGAATAAAATGTGGTAAGGTAAGTTTCCCTGAGCTTTGTCAACTAGCATGAAACAAGTCCTTGGTCTTGGAGTATGGATGTAGATCCTTTGCTCTGGAACAAGAGGCCAGGGTCACCTCTCCTAGAGAGAAATAAAGTGCTGCCCTGGAGGACTGTGACACACAATGAACTGTTGGCCGGGGTGGCCAACGTCTTCCAGTGCCTGCCTGGCGGTGGATGGCAAGATTCTTATGTCGCATACACTCAATGTATGACATTTTAAAACTAGCTTGTTGAAAAAAAAAACAACAATATAAGGGGGAACCCTTATTGGGCGATTGCTGTTATTTATTTGGGTATCACCACATCATCATCTCTGTGGATCACAGAAAAATCAACAGCACCCTCAACTCTGGTTCTTCATGGAGAGCTGTTACACAGAGCTCAGCATGAGACCTGAAGAGGGACAGACACAGGATTCAGTCACGGGCGGCCTGGCAATGTGGCCAGGCTCTTTTTTCATCCTTAAGTGGAACGATCTGGAGGAAAAGCTATGGAGATGGAAAAAGAAAGCTTTCCTGATATTCCTGCCCCTCCCTGCATGTCCCAGAGCCAGGGTCTGAGCGCACACTGCTGAGGAGAACACAGCTCCGGGTCACTGACCTTAGCACCAGCTCACCTGGAAGCCAAGGCCTTGTCCTGTGGAGGCACAGGGTTTGCTGTCCTCTGAATCCCACAGAAATGAAGATGCAGGTCCACAGTCATCTAATTGACTACTTGCCCTTAAAAATATGACTGATATTACCACCTGCAGTCCCTCACTTGAGGCTGAGCCAGGAGAATCTCAAGTTTGAGGCCAGCCCGGATCACAGAGCAAAGCTGTCTAAAACATAGGAGAAACGGGATGGAGGTACAGCTCAATGGGTGCTACACTTTCCCGAAGAGCGCAAGCCCCTGATGTACAGTACCAATAGGAAGGAAGGAAGGGAGGAAAGGAAGGGAGGAAGGGAGAACGAAGGAAGGAAGAGGAAAGACTGAAGGAGGAGAGGAGAAGGAAGGAGAAGGGATGAAGACAGGCAAAGGGAACAGAAGGGAAACACGAGAGAAAGGGGAATGGAAGAGGGAGGCAAATAGCTGAGAGGTTAAGGATTTAGATACAGGTCCAAATTAACTAATATTCTGATCCTTTGTTCATCTCTTGGATAAGTGCTAGGCATCGCACATGGCTCATAGTAAATACCCAGTTATGGGAGCTATTATTATTATTATTTATTACAATGAAACCCAAACTGGAAAGCCACATTGTACCCTTCCTTGGAAAACCCTCCGGAGTATTGTAAAGAAATCTGAAACCCACACACTGACCCTAGGAAAGGGGCTCTATAAATCTCATATCGTGTGTTCAAAATTCATGGTTTTTACACTATGTCTTCGGGGAGATAATGTTTATACTTTAACTCTAAAACAAATGTTTGGTACCCTAACATATAAAAAGTTCTTTTGATCATAAAACTAGAAGAGCTATAAACCTAGTTTTATTAACACTGAGCTTAGACTAAAAGAAGGGTGAATGGCCATTGATACATGAAAACAGGTCCCAGCTCAGCCATAACAAGATAAAAACAAATGAAAACTATATTGCAATATTATGTATGATCTATCATTTAAAGGAATACAGATGTCAAGCCATGCACTCTGGTGTTTAGCCTGAGGACAAGCCAGTTTCTGTACTATTCTGGTGGAAACCCATGATTCTATGGCTTCTATTCAGGGATAGACTCATGAGTGAACCCCTGTAGATGCCCTTGACCAAACCACCCGCTTCCCATAAGCTGCCATGAAGACAGATTGCTGCAAACACAAAGACGCCTCTTTGACAATTTTAATAATAGTGCAAATGCACACCATTGGAATCAATTCAAATGCCATTGTCAAGAGACTAGCTAAACCGATGGACAGAGTGTGAACACGGCAGAGTTGTGGGAGGCCAGGAGAAGTAGCAGGGAGCCCCTATGGGCTCATTGGAGGATCTCAAGTGGGGACTGTTGCGTGGAAAGACCTATGTAGGTCAACATGCAGAGAACACATCCTCAGGGGTAAGAAGGAAGGAATAATAACATTGCGTGTGTTTGCCCATTTATGCAACAAAAGAAAACCTACAAGACCAGCTGGGAGCAAACAAAGATGGAACTGTGGTGGAAGAGAAAATTCTTTGTGTGGTTTGGATCCTTGAATCCTAAGAATATTTCATATACTCAAAACTCATAAGTAAATCCAAAAGGGAAAGAAAATCCAAAGATTAAAAAACAACCAATGACATCAGTGAAGCAAACTGCATTTCAACTTAGGAAAACATTCCTAAGGAAGCAGGTTATCCATGGCGGCTCTGAGTTCAGGTGGTCCTTTTAGACAGACCCCAACAAAAAGCCATCAAAGAACTTTAAACTTCACTTAGCAATTTCAGGATAGAAGTTCTATTGCGATTGTAGGTTTGGAAGCAGTTTAATCTGTATGGTAGGAACAAAAAAATAGCAAGTACTTTAGTGTTATTAGGAACTCTAAGACGTCATTGTGAGTGCTGACAATATCTCAGCATCTTGGGGTACAACAATAGGAATAAGGAGACTCTCGAGAGGAACTCAGGAAGGCCAAGTTTTTACTTCCGCCAAAGGTTGTGTTACTGACAGAAGGCCAAGGAAGCAAACATGCTGAGCAGCCAGTTTACGCCCCTCTTTCCCATCGGTCGGCGCTTAGGTTCACGATCTTTAAAAAAGAAGAAAAGGTTATATTCATATATATACATACATATCCTATCTTTTCATTGTAAAGGTGATGTGCAGAGAGGTTGCGGTTACACACGTCAGGAATGAGAACATTTCTTTTTGAACAGTGTTGCCTCCCCCCTTGCTTTCTGCCAGTTTTCCCCTCTCAGGCCTTCTCCTAAGTTGCATGGTTCATTTTCAAAATAGTGTCAAGTGAGTGTCGCTGCTGCATTTGTTCACCCTTTGCCCCCTCATTTCTGTGCTACCCCTCCCAAACAGATAAACTTCCATATGAGACAAAACAGTGACAAAGGAGAGAATGAAACAAAAGCGAAAAACCTCTTGTTTCCATTTCTTGGAGTTCATGTCGATAAATTCATTTTATATAATCATATGCACATAGCTATTGAGCCTTTGTGATCCTCTCAGAGTATCCGCCATTGGCCTCACTGTGTGAATGCTTAGAGACCTATATAATTTACCATGCCCCACTGTATTGTTTTTGTCTTTTACTACCTATTGTATTTACTTGTAGATTTATAGGCACATTGGGGAAACCATGCAACCTATGTTTCTTTAGGTCTGGCTTACTTCCCTTAATATAATTTTTCCAAATATTTCCATTTATTGACAAATGGGGCAATGTCATTCTTTCTGATGGAAGCATAGAATTCCATTGTATATAATACATACCACAGTTTCTTGATCTATTTGTCCACTGAGGGGCATCTGGGTTGATTCCATATCTTGGCTATAGTAAACAGTGCTACAATGGACATAGTTGTGTGGGCAGCTTTAATGTGGCCTGGTTTGTGGTCTATTGGATAAATGCCCAGGAGTGGGATTGCTGGGTCATAGGGGAGCTCCATGTGGAGTCTTTTGAGAACCCTCCATACTGCTTTACAGAGTGGTTGAACAACATTACATTCCCACCAACAGTGCAGTAGCCTTCCCTTTGGCCACATCCCTGCCAGCATCTGTTATTGTTAGTTTTCTTGATAATAGCCATTCTCACCGGGGTGAGGTAGAATCTCAATGTTGTTTTGATTTGCATTTCTTTTATAGCAGAGATCAGAGATGTTGAACATGTTTTCGTGTGTCTATCGGCCAGTCTTACCTATATATAATCTTTAAGTACCTCACAATCCTACGTATTTGGCTAGTTTGAAAAGGGTTAAAAGTTTCTTCAAGCAATCAGCCAAGATCAGGACACGTGGCCAAAGCAAGACCTTGTTAGGAAAATGAGAGCTGTAACCTAATCAAAATAGCTTCTTTTAAGACAGTAGCAATCCTTAAAATAGTGATGCTTGTGTCCAACTCTGACAGCAAAGATTCTAACTCCCACACTCAGGAAAAGAGAAATGCCGCAAACATCTAAACATGCGCAAAGAAACCTGGTCTTGGTGGCAGCAGGTAACCAGAGGTTGAAGAAAGGCAGACAGCGCTAGGATTGCGTGCTAGCCAATGTTGACATGCTGAATCAGACCAAGGGGAGGCTTGGCCTTTATTTTTAAAAAACCAACATGTGACTGTGTCAGTGGCTGGCACTACATGCTCAGCTGACTTCCTTAACAACTTTATTTGTCCTGCTGTTCTTAGAATGTGTGCCAGGTCCTGGTAGGCCAACGAGTGGTTATAACCAAGATGGTTGTAGTCAAGCTGGGTTTCCTATAACTCTGTCATGTTAAATTTAAACTGCAATGTCAGTGGTAACTCATAATTTAAAACAATGTCCTGTCTTGGCCTCCAGGGGGGTTTCAAGACCATGGCACTTCAGTGTTCAGAACTCAATTTTCTAAATGCCATTTCTTCCTAAAAGGTAATTAGGCTTGTTGGGACAGGAAGGATGATTACAAAAATGAGACATCATTATGACCCAGAAAGTATGAAAACACTCAATGGCCAAGAGGACTTTGTCAGAATGACCTAGAAGATTTACCACTGGTTTAGTGAGAGACATTCTGAACTTCAATGAAAAATTCTTATTTCTAAAATAAACAAAACCCCACACGCCTAGAGTGATTCACAGGGCTTGAGAGAGAGAAAACTAATTTTCCAGCATCAGAGGCTGCTTTGGTAATTAGTCGTTCTGGAGGAAAAGCACAAACTCCACATTATTTTTGAGAAACTCTAGTCATTTCTAGTTTATACTCACAAGGATATCTCTTTCAGAAAGGCCAGCTAATAAATGTTGAAAGTGCGATAAAATTAGAAAATTACCATTCTGTCATCTTCAAGAAAATAAGTGATCTAAGTAAGAAGAATTGGATGATGCTACACACATTCTGAAATGCTGGGTAACAAAATAGTTGCATGGCGCCCAAGCCTGCCTCTGTGTTGCTGGCTGCTCACAGGGAAAATGTCTAATGAGACATTGGGTCTCCTGGGAGGTTGTAGCATCACCTACACCTTGCCTGAAGTATCTGCCCCGTGCTGACCAGAATCTAAGTCCAGTGTATCCTAAGCATAGGAATTTTTGTTACCTGGCTAACCAAAACACTCAAAGACCAGGGCTCTCCTTTGTAAAACAAGCAGTAACCGTCCCGCATCTCCTTCCCTGTGACTTTGTGAGGATTGTGTCAAGTAGTTCAAGTCACACATATATCACAGTACCAGACTACATTTGATTAATTTCGATTTCTTATTCTAATTTCTGTGTCACATAAAAGTTTGAAAGTCATGGAGTTTGTAGAGAATGGAGCATGGTAGTGTGATCATTTCTGATCACATGAGAAGTTCCATCACACCTGCCATCTCCGATTTATTGCCAAGATTCCAAGCAAATGATGTGCAAATTCTTTTAAATATTGCACTGAGATAGAGACTCAGTCTCTTGGAAAAGGACTTGCTTAAAGCTGGAGTCTAGCCAGGTGCCAGTGGCTCATGCCTGTAATCCTGGTTATTCAGGAGGCTGAGATCTGAGGATTGGAGTTTGAGGCCAACATGGGCAGAAAAGTTTGTGGGAGTCTCATCTCATACATGTGTGTGTGTGTGTGTGAAGAAATAAAATTGTGGCTCAAGGGGTAGAGAACTAGCCTTGAACACAAAAGTTCAAGGACAGTGCCCAAACCCAGGACAGGCAAAAAAAAAAGTTGTAGTCCAATGGAACAGAGAGGTTGTTTTCTGTAATGTCTTTAGACTTCCTGGTTTTCGAATTGCATTTGAGACAGTAACATGTGGCAACCTCCAGAACTCTAGCACCGGGGAAGGATGCTGCCTCCTTTTCCCGCCTCACGGTTATCAGCCCTCTGTGGTTGATGGAGATAATGATGGGGGATTGGAATCAACCACGTATTTCTCACGTGAATTTCCTCGTGTCTGGGGTCAACACTGCCCGCCCATGCTGAGTCAGTACAGGACCCAGGAGGCCACAGCAAACCCTGCCGCCCGGCATCCACAGGTGTGTTCGTTTGTCCCCGCGCAGGGGCAGGGGCAGGGGCAGGGGCAGGCCAGGGCAGGGGCAGGGGCAGGGGCAGGGCAGGGCAGGGCAGGGCAGGGGCAGGGGCAGGGGCAGGGGCAGGGGCAGGGGCAGGGCAGGGCAGAGCAGGGGCAGGCCAGGGCAGGGCAGGGCAGGGCAGGGCAGGGCGGGGCAGGGCAGGGCAGAGCAGGGGAGGGGGGTGCCCTGCTCCTCCTAGGCTCTCCATCACTACACAGGGAGCACTCTGTGCTTCGAGCTCCTCCTCCCGCCAGCCGTGCTAGGCGTAAGAGAACACAGGCCAGCCTGTCACCCAAGTTTAAATATTTATCTCTTAATGCATTGTCTGTGTCCTTGTGGTGGAACATTATAAAGGATCAAAACGATGCACTTTAAACGCATGTTTAAAAATTCAAGTCATACAAACAAGCACTCAATAAAATACGTCTTCTTCTAGCCCAGTTTCCTGTGGTTGGAGAAAGCCACAGTGAGCCGTCCCTGTCCTCAGCTTTCAGGCATTCAGCCAAGAAACATGCACGCACACATTTATCCATTTGCTACACAAATGGGAGCATCCAACACATCATAGACTCCCTACCTTGCTTTAAAAAATGTTTTCCATGGGGAAATACTACTGCCTACAGAAAAATAAGCAACATATAAACACACAGCCTAAGGAATCACAATATAGCATCAATAAACTATCCATTGATATCTACAATCAATATGGAGAAACAAATCCACGACTCACAACACAGAAGAGCCATGCCAGGGGCAGAGTCCAGTACTGTGATGATCTCTTACGGCAATGCCTTGCTCTCCATGTGTTACTGTGGCGTGAGGATGCATCTCTGACACTGCAGTGAGAACCTCTTCTTCATGAACAGAGGCAGCCTCTGACCTCTGTATGTGTTTCCATTTGCCCACATGAGGTCTGTGAGTTTCATTCCCATTGTGTATAGTTGCCGTTCATTTCTTTACATCGTTGAAATGATGCATGTATGCATGACCATAGGAAAACAATTCTTGGTCCCTTTGGGTTGTATCCAGGTCCTGGCTGTTGGGAACAACGTTGGTTCAAGTGTTCCTGTTCATCCTGTCTGTGCCCACGCACGCCCTCCTGCTGAGTGGATTGTGGGTTCACTGGTGGTGAGGACACTTCCAATCAGCTCGTCAATTAGTGCTCGTGGTGAGTGGTCCTCCCCACAGCCACGCTGGAGAGGCCCTGCTGCCTGGAGGGCTTCTCATCGCCGAACGTCGCCAGCCCTTCTAATGTCCAGCTCTTCTGCTGAGCATTCACCGGCTTGCATTGCCGCCATCGGAAAGCGGTTCTATAGATGTGGTTGCCCGTTCCGCTTTCCGTTCTTGTCAATTACCTAGCCCATTTCTTATTTGTTGTCTGGTGGGTTGTCTTTTTATTATTGATTTATAGAACTTTAGAAAATATTGTAAATATTACCTCTGTCAGTTTTATGAGTTACACATATTTTTCCTTACTTTTTCCACTCAGTGTATTATATTATGAATAAGTCCTGCCGGGACATGGAGATCCATCTGCTTTTGAAAACACAGATTTTTGGCGAATTCATGCCCTTCTAGTCACTATTTCTTTAAAAAGCAGTTTATCGAGACATAGATTATATACTATATACTTCATCCACTTAAGGCATCCAACTTAATGTCACTTACATTCATGAGATTGTACAAATATAGCCATACTATTATTCTAGAGCATTCTTTCTCCCACAAAAGAATCCCGCAGTCACTGACTTTCTTCTCTCACGATCATGTATTCAAGCTTGTTCATGCAATAGATGACTTGGGGCTTCATTCCTGGTCAAGGCGGATTCATATTCGAATGTATGGACATGCTACATCTTGCCTAGCCACAGGTCATAGAAATTTTACACAGCAGTTACCATGCTATGGTATACCTACGCCATGTATGTTTTAAAGAATCTAACACTGGGATAATGTTAGATGATTTATTCTGAATGTTGGCAAATAAAAATAATAAGTAAATAATAACTGGTTGTTGTTTCTGATTAAGAGGAGGTAAAAGACCTTGCAGTATGGCTGTGTGAGGACCCCGGTAGAAGATGCTTATTCACAAACCCAGAGAAGAAGGTGGGAGAAACTTCACCTACCAACACTTCCATCTGGGACTTGTAGCCTCCAGAACTGTAATGAAGTGATTTTTTATTGTTTAAAGTCCCTTGGTCTGGGGTAATCGGTTATGGTAGCCCTGGTGGATGCGGTGTTCAGCTTCCCATTGGTAAGGGGCTTACATGATGTCAAGATTGGATATTAACTTGGTTTAATATTAGTATTTTGCTGCTGGTGAGGATCAGTCAATTATTATATGTTCAATTAATGTCTTAAGTGGTATTTGTGAATTTCTTATGTCAGATCATCTGGGCATCCTTGGGAAAAGGGTAACTGTGGGTGATAAATTTGAGTTTTGGCATTACTGTGTTGGAATCCATTGGTGATATGTGGTTTTAAATTCTGTACCTAAACATCGCTGAAATTTTGTCAGTCTTTGTTTTGTCGTGTTGTGTTTGTCAAGTTCCTTTTTCACATTATTCTAGCTATATTAAAGAAGTTCGATGTCCTATATTTTGAAGTTTTGACAAAAATCTTGCCTCTTAAACTTACCAACAATTTTTTTCTTTGATGGAGAACTATGTGCTTCGATGTTCTGTATCTTCAGATTTGTCACTGTCAGTCTTTTCAGCCTGAATTTTGTTTCACTTTACTGGATTTTGTTATTACCTTGTATTTTAAATTAGAGTTCAAATGTCTTAGTGTTCTCAGTCTATCAAATAAATTACTTGGCTTTTATTTTGTCTGATTCCCACACATTTTATTCTTTATGTGTCAGGCTCTCAGATTTTCTTTCTGTCAAGTTCTTCTTGCTATTTTTCCCAAGTTAATACACAACCAGTTCCTTCTCACAAGAAAGTTCTTTTCCACCATTGTGTGAGTGTGTGTGTGAGAATGTGTGTGTGTGAGTGTGTATGAGTGTGTGTGAGAGTGTGTGTGTGTGAGTGTGTGTGAGTGTGTGTGTGAGTGTGTGTGTGAATATGTGTGTTTCTCCTTCTTGTCCTGATTGCAAGTTGAGCAATGTCAGTCTCATTCTTACTAATACAGACTTAACATTTGTTTCTGTGATGACTTGGCTTTTCTCTTCCATGTCCCCCAGATTTTCTACATCACCTTCTACTGCCTTAACAATTGAGTCTGAGATTTTGCAGATAGCTCTCTGCTTTCCTCTCAGCACAATCACACTGCCTTTCCTTTGTTTGCTGTCATAGAGAAATGCTTGTCTGCACCTATCTGCTCTTCCCAACCATGATACTTTCATTGTACATTTTTGAATTTAGTATACACATATATATATAATTTAGTATGTTCTTATTATTCTATTTGTCAATATTGCATCTGAATCTTAATCAGATTCCTTTTGGATTGCATCTCATCTTTGAGTAAGTTCTTCAAAACCCTTTGACCGCTAGGCAATCTTCCCAGAGGCCACATCTCTGCTTTGGGCATGCAGAAGGCTTGCCTAGCTCAGGAACAAGCCCAGCAGACAAAGGTTCTTCTGGCGTTAGCTCAAGTTTCACCCCTTGTCTGCTGACTAAGACCAACCATTGCAGCTCTGATCCTCACTGGCTCCCTCTTCCACCTTGGCATTCGCTCAACAAGCTTGTTGCAAAGGCACTGTGCCTTCCGGGGCTTCTGCTGGAACTCTGCACTGTCATGTCACACTCCAGGGCATTCTACCAGAGCTGGTCTTTCCACTCAAGGAATTTCTGGGGTGGAGCTCAGCCTCTGCAAAGCCCAATGCCCTTCTTGGGCGCACGCACATGCACACTCTGCACACACATATGCACACACATGCACACACACACGTACACACACGCACACACACTGCACTCCATTACTGCTAAAGTAGCTAGCATGTAAGTGCGTACCTTTCCCAGGCAATGTTTGCAATCTGGAAAGCTCCTTGTTCCACAATAAACTGAGACAGACTGTCCCAAAACACACCTTTGAGTGTCAGAACTAACAGGTGAGGCTCCATGTACAGGAACATGCATGGAAGCTGGATGCTTGTCTGCTTGTCAAAGATGAGAGATTGACTGGGTAGCAGTCTCAACTCTATGTTCTTTGTGAGAGTTTCCAGTTCTTTCCCTTTCCATGAACCACACACTGTAATGACGAAGCCCTGTCTGCGGGGCCGCCCAGGCAGACACAGACACCGGAGCACTGCGGTGGAAACCTGCAGCCCTGGTGACCAGGCTTCTGCTTTCCACCTCCCCAGTGTCCACTGACATGCGGCACCATGACCGGGGAAATGTTGAGTGTGTAAATGACTGCGTGTCACAGGTGTTATCGGTCAGGCTTCGTGTCTAGCTCTGTTCCCAACTTATGTTTAAGATGCTATTAGGAAAGGAGCAAGCGCTCACTCTGGGGTCAGGCTACCACACGGTGATGGAACTGAAGCAAAAGGGAAGCAAAACACAGCTGTGGGCAGGAATGATGAAGGGTGAGCCTGGCAGGCCGGAGGGTGCTGCACACCAGGTCAGGGGAGCGCAGAGCCTGTGGGCCACTTCCAGAGATGGAAGCAGAGCAAACAGAAGCAGCGGCTGCTCTGCAGGAATGCGACTTGCATTCTGGAAGGCAGAGCAAAGTCTCCGGAGAATAAGGGATGGATGACAGAGACGGCTGTACAGGAAAAGAAATATGATTAACAGGAAGACATGGCTCTTTTCATGAAATGGCCTTGGGCTCCCAAAACTGGAGGAGAAATGCTTCCATTTTAGAATATGGTGATGGAGTCTGAGATTGACCCGCCCCTTGGCTGTGTGTTACAGGATGGTCTCCGTTAGAGCCATTGTCCTGTGACCATCTGTCCCCGCCTGCAGTCGGCCTTGTTGGTCTTGGCCAACCACACATGCTAGTGTTGCGGTCCATCACGCTGCATTTGCTGTGAGGAGCTCATGCCGCAGGTCTGTGGGGAGCCAGGCGCCCCGTGAGGAAGACCAGAACCCGCACAGTAGCATTCCTACCCAGTCACTGTCTCTGCCCTGTCTACGTTCATGAATCAACCCCTCTGTGTATGTCACAGTAATTTTTAAATCAAACTAAATAAAAGTAAAAGTCTTGGGATGACTTTACTTTTCATACAAAATTCAAAAATCCCCATGTGACAAATTCTCAAAAATGTTGGCATTTTCCTTAATGCACATTAATTATACAAAGGGATTTATTGCACAAACACACACACACACACACACACACACACACACACACATACACGTGTTACGCTGTAGTCAGATTAGCCCCTCTAGTGTACTTTGTTTTCATATCTTCCTGCCCTGAATTGCAAACCAGCTTTCAGTGAGACTCCTTATTGTGATAGATAGATAGATAGATAGATAGATAGATAGATAGATAGATAGATAGATAGATAGATAGATATGTATATATACATATATATGCAGATCTTATAGAACTATATTCCCAATATGAGAAAAACTATTTGTCCCTGGCCCGTCTAAACCTTGCTTACTTGGCATGCTGACCTCCAGACCCATCTACTTTCCTACAAATTCCATACTTTCGTTCTTCTTTATCATTTCTTCTTCATGAATAATACCCCATGGGGTGTGTATCTCACGCCTTCTTTTCCTATTCATTCGTTGTAGGGCGTGTAGGCTGTTGCAGGTAATGCAGTAATAAATGTGGGTGTGCACGTGTCTCTGAAGCATCTTTATTTACATTCCTTCCACTACATATCCAAGAGGGTAACACTATATCCTAGGGGAGTTCTGGTTTTAGTTCTTCGAGGAACCTCCATACTGTTTTTCCATAATGGTTGCGTTAAATTTACATTCCCCCCATCAGTTATAAGTGTTCCCTTTCTCAGCATTTGTTTTCATTTGTATTCTTTATGACAGCCATTCTGACTAGAGCGTGATGCGTTTTCTATATGGCCAGCTATATTGAGCATTTATCTATTTGTTTATTGTTCATTTGTACTTACTCTTTTCAGAATTATCTATTCAGTTCCTTTGCCCATTTATAAACTGGGTTGTTGATTCTCGGGGAGTTCACGTCTTTGAGGTCCTTGTATATTTTGGCTATTAATCCCTGTCAGAGCTATAGAGGGCAAAGATTTTTCCTCCATTCTGCAGGCGGCCTCCTCACTCTCATGACCATGTCCTTTGCTGGGCACAACTTTTGAGTCTGATGAAATCCCATTTGTCAATTCTTGGTTTTATTTCCTGAGAGACTAGAGTTCTCTTCAGGGAGTTGTTGCCCTACCTCCCAGTCCCAAGGTTTTCTTTCTATTTTCTTATTGTAGTTTCAAAGCTTCAGGTCTTACATTAAGGTCCTTGATCCACTTTGAATTGGTAGTTTCAGTCTTCTACATTTAAATATTTCATTTTCTCCAGCACCACTTTTTGACGAGGTTATCCTCTGCAAAGTATATTTTTGGCACCTTTGTCAAAAATCAGTTGACTGTAACTGCGTTGAAAAAATTTTTTAATGAGTTGTGTCCATATTCCCAGTACTTGAAAATTGTCACACAATTCATTTACTATAGAAACTCCTCATCTTAATCCTTTTAGAGTGCTCGGGTCAGTGGCACTAAATACATTTACATTCCGATGCAAACTTTATCCAATCCATCCTCTGCGCACTTTTAACCTTGCAAAACTGAAAGTCTGTCTTTGTTAAACAAAAAAATCACATTCTCTCCCCACTGAGCACTGATAACCAGCTCTTTCTGGCCGGTCTCCTTGCATTTGGTGACTCCAGGGGCTCTGTCTAAGTGAAACTACACAATGCTTGCTTTTGGGGGTGAACTTAGTTCAGCCAACATAAGGTCTTCAGGGCTCATCAGGCTGCAGAGTTTTGAAGAATCATTAAACTACACAATACTGTGCTGTATGGATGGATCACATTTTTTGCTGATGCATTCGCCCATCAGTGAATATTTAGGGTACTCTCACCTTTTGAACAGAGCTACTATGAACACAAATAGATGTACAAATAGTTGCTCAAGGTCCTGCTTTTAATTCTTTTTGCATTTTTAGAACCTATGGTAATTTTATTTCTCTGTGTGTGTGTGTGTATGTGTGTGTGTGTGTGTGTGTGTGTGTGTGTGTGTGTGGAGCAGGCATACTGTCTTGCATGCTCCATACATTTTTGGAACTATTGACTTCTGAAGAGAAAATGTTCATGCCATCCTTGGAGAGAATGAGAACTCCCTGACCATACCACCTATCAGAGACCTCTGCCACCGGGCCATAGATCTGCTCATTCCTGTCTTGCTCAAAAGTGGTTCACATTTTTAAAGTTCTGTTCAAGATACATTCCTGTGGGGCCTTTCTTGTCTCTCCAGACAGGAAGGACCTGCCAGGGCCCCCAAGAGGCCTCACGTTTACCATTTCGCCATCACCTACTCAGATGTGACTCCTGTACCAGCTACAAGCCTGTGGGGGGGCAGGGACAGGACTTCCGTACCCCTCCCTTTGTAGCTGCAGTGGTTTGCATAATCCCAAAGCGCTTCAATGACACTTCCTGGAGCTCTCAATGCAGGGCACAGCTCAGGTCCCCAGGTCCCCTCTGTCCTCAGTCTCTGCTGTCTGCTCTCTGCCACAGCCTCCCAACCCCACCTCTGTGAGCTTCTTTGCCTGACCTCAGGGAGCACAGGCCCTTCCCCTACTCCACCGTGGCCTGCTAGTACAGGCCTTCCTCCCTGGCTCTTTCCTGCCTCTCTGGTCCTGGACTCCTAGCGAGGGCCATGTTCAGAGGCCTGCCTGACCTGTGGCCCTTCTATCCACTCTCCCTACAAGCCTACAGGCAGGGCAGCCCCGTAGCTTGCACCCTAGAACTCCTAAAACTCAATTTGGGTAGCTAGTCTAACAAGCTTTGCCTTCTGCAATGACTGTACATAGAGACTCATAATCCCAATTCTACAAACAAGCTTCTTTAGTCTCTTCCCCTGCATATGCTCCAGGACCGTTTTGCCTGCTGGCCCTGGACATGGGGCCCCTCCTCCGTGGAGAGCCCCTCAGCCAACCTCCTGTCAGTGCCTCGCCCTTCTGCATGTCCTGAGCCATGTGGCTTTGGCGACGACCTTGCCCTCTGCCTTGTCAAGGTCAGAGGTCACCAACTCCTCTGTCCATCATAGCTGACAGCTCACCGGCCATCAGCCTGTCACACAGGAGCTCTTGAGCTCCTTCTTCCTTCCCAGGCCACTGCTGTGTCAGCTGAGACATGTGCTGTCAGTCCCCTGCCCTGGAGCGTCCTGCCCAGAGCGGAGTGGGCAGAACCCCAGCTCAGAACCACAGGGCAGACTTTACCCTTCCCCCGATGACAGACCTCCATGCTGCCCACGGCCTGGCTCTGTCACCCTCCCTTGCCTCTGTCAGCCCTGTGGTAGATTTTATTGCAGCTGATTAGGAAAAGAACCTACCCAAGTCTAGCAAGTAGAAGGCAGAGGGAAAGCACAACTGAACACCAAGAGTTACGGCTGCCAGGAGCCTATATGCGGGCGGGGGACAGGGACAGGTTTATCTGAGTAAAACCAAGCAGAAACAGAACAAAAGTGCACCCTCTGCTAGGAGGTGAGCCAGGTCAAGAAGGGACGCTGCTCAGAGGTCTCGAGGCCCACGTTTTTATGGGGTCTGCAGAGGGGAGGGTGGTCGGTCCGGGAAAACTGGGTTGTGTAGATTTAACTCTCAGAGACTGGGCCGTGGGTCAACTCCCCACATGGTAGGTGGGAAGGAGGGGTGGCCGTGGACGTGGAGTCTCCATGCTGTCATTTTCTGTGGACTCCAAGGAGCTGCAGGACAGCAAGGCCCTGCTGTGTGTCACCAGCCGCTTTGCCAGCAATCTAGCATACTGTTTCTTATTAACATCCACCTGATCTACCAAGCCCTAAGCCAGGGAAGGGAAGGAACGGGAGTCCTACAAGCCATTATTCTGGTCCTCATGTAACATATCTGGAGAGATAATACCACATGCACAGACCAGACATTGTTCCACCTTAAAAAGTGCCTGTATATTATTTTTTTTATTGTGAAAATACCGTACAGAGGGGTTACAATTATATGGGCGAGATAA
>NW_012267274.1:3668495-3756254 GCF_000151885.1 Dipodomys ordii
TTCTGCTTGACTCAGACATACACTGGTTATTGCAAATAAGGGAGACCATGGGACCTATGTTTCTTTGGGCCTGGCTTCACTTAATATAATTTTTTCCAAGTCTTTCCATTTCCTAATAAATGGGGCAATGTCATTCTTTCTGATGGAGGCATAGAATTCCATTGTGTATATATTACCACATTTTCTTGATCCATTCATCTACTGAGGGGCAACTGGGTTGGTTCCATATCTTAGCTATGGTAAATAAGGCTGCAATAAATATAGTTGTGCTGGTAGCTTTAGTGTGGTCTTGTTTGTGATCATTTTGGTAAATGCCCAAAAGTGGGATTGCTGGGTCATAGGGGAGCTCTATGTGGAGTCTTTTGAGGAACTCTTTTCCAAAGTGGTTGAACAAGTTTACACTCCCACCAACAATGCAGTAAGGTTCCCTTCTGTCCACATCCCTTCCAGCATCTGTTGTTATTAGAGTTATTGATTATAGCAATTCTAACTGGGGTGAGGTGGTATCTCAATGCTGTTTTGATTTGCATTTCTTTTATGGCTAGAGAGGTTGAGCATTTCTTCATGTGTCTATTGACCATCCTTCTTTCCTTTTCAGAGAAGTTTCTCTTTAAGTCTTTAGCCCACTTATTTATTGGGCAGTTGTTTCTTTGAGGATTTGTTGTTGGAGGATTTAATTTTTTGAGTTCCAGGTATATTTTAGATATAAGACCCTTGTCCATTGTACAGGATATTCTTGTGTAAAAAGATCACACAGTGCTTTCCAGCCCTACCTTCACGTTTGTCCTCATCCCCTCACGTCCAGAGGCTTTTCTGGATATTGCTGCCCTGGTGTTCTGCCAGGAGAAGCAGCCTCCCCTCCCCCGTTCTCCATCTCAGGGGTACAGATGTTTCCATTTTCTCTTGGGATGCACAGAGTGGCCAGGTCAGGGTTTTCCCTGTGCCCACCTCTGACCGTCTCCACTGCACCAGCTGTCCAGCACAGGTCAGCGGCCGCTCTGCGCTCATGTGGAGTTTTAGTGGGATCCTAGGAAGATGCTACGCTCCGTAGACCATGCAGATGAGCAAGCGGACAGATGGCCTCTCTCTGGAGACAGACGAAGTGCCAGGTTCAAGGAGCATGGAAGAAGGCATTCTGGGCTTGGCCAAAATTGGCTCCCTCCAAGGACTCGGTGCAGGGTACCCCAGCCCAGGCCTGCATGGGATGCAAGGAGTGTTTGCCAAGCAATTATGACTCACGCAGGCTGTACAGGGAAACCGGGAGCTTCGGTCCTCATCATCTGTGGGAGCCGCTGGGGTCTAGAGGTTAACAAGCTTCTTCATTTGGATTAGATTTATTTTTTAAGAGGCAAAGACGACTTGTGGAAAACACGACCAATTCCAGGGATGCTGGTTCTGAGGAGAACTGATTCCTTACAAGTGCTGAATCCACTGGGGTTTGAAAGCTGTATTCTGACCCCAGGGCCCAAGGCTTGAGGTAAGTGGATTTCAACATTACCTGCTGAGAACCGGCTGGTGACAAAGGAGCCATGTCTGACGCATGGCCTGGATGTATGTTCCAAGAATAAACCCAGGCCCAGCCCCTTCCTTCCCAGCCTCATGAAAAACAACGAGAGCCACCACCGGAAAGAGCAGGGGAGAGTCACCGAGAAGACCACAGGGAGCTACCCCACGCCCTTGAGTCTTAAGTGGGCTTCGAGTGGCCAGCGACGGTGCATATGAAATCAGCTATTTGGGTTCTCTAGGAGACACTGATTGACTGTTCCTGTGGCAGGCTCCTGCATAGCATACATGCCCTGGGGATACAACCAGGGACGTGAGAACGGAGCAGGTGGCGGATCAGTACAAGGAACAGACGCAACTTACCACGGAGGAGCTGAGCAGAAGCTTTGCCCGTGCCTCAGATGAAAAGACTGGCAAGGCACAAAATAGCAATGAAACAAAACCTAATGCACTGTTAGGATACACCACGCGGGAAGAAGGACCCAAGGCATCGCGGGGGAGCTGGAGGCCCGGGGAGGGGGCAGAAGAAACGGAAAGTGGGGGGTTGTTAGCTTAGAGTGATATGCAAGAGCAGGGACCCAAAAGAGTCAAGAGCAGAGATGTGGAGGGAGTGAGGGGACCGAGACCATGGTCAGTAGAGCACTGGGGCGGGCTCCTCCAAAGGCACCCACACAGCCTTCCCACAGCAATGAAACCTTCTATCCCATGGGGTACGCGATGGAGCAGACATGACACCACAGAACTGTCCAACAGAAAGTGATAGTAACTAAGCACTGTTCTTAATACCAACGCAGTGTGTCTGCGCCGATTCATCAATGGTAATAAATGTGCTTCACCAGTTCGGCATGTAAATAATTGGAGAAGTTGAGGAGAGGCCATGAGGCAGCTTTGTACGCTCTGCTGGATTTTCCTGTCAACCGAGAGCTACTCTAGGACATAAGATCTATGAATTTAAAAGAGGAAGAAAAGCAGAAGTCATAAAAAGATAAAGGAAACTCTCCACTGATGGCTTTCATGGAGCTCTTAAACCCAATGAGGCTCTGGGAAACATGAATGCGGTCATCCCAACCTAGAGACCCCGAGTCACACTGTAGCCCAAGATACAAGCCTCATTTATCTCAGTTCAGAAGGAGGACTTTCCCATCTTTAGATGCCTGTATTTGATTTTCCTTTCTGTTATGATTGCAGAATACTCACATAAAGGACGTGTTGAAGGACTTCTCTTACCCAACACCTTGTTGCTGGATACACAAGAGGTAGAAGGGTGGCACTGTGGCTCAAAGTACTAGAGCACTAGCCTTGAGCTGAAGAGCTCAGGGACAGCGCCCAAGACCTGAGTTCAAGCTTCACAACTGACACAAGAAGGAAGGGCTCATAAAATACTGACATCCTTTGTCAACTGCCAGGTGGTGAAGCTCTCCTCCACGCCTGTGGAATTCCCTCTACCCGATAGCCCGTCAAAGCTCTGCCTTGTCACTGAGTTTTTCACTCAGAATCATAAACAAGACTAAACAGAAATTTAGCAAAACTTCTAAAATTCTCACAGTGTCAGCTCTGTACTCAGCTCATCAATACACAGGCGACCTGGCAAAGCCCTCATTTGCTGAAAATAAACAATCCTATCGTAGATCACTGACAATTTCCTTCGAGTGAATATCGCAAAGTGGTTCTATTTTTGATAAACCATAGTTATATGCAAATTCCTGGCTTTATTTCTCTGCACCTGAGCTTTGATTAAACCAAGCAATTTGCCTCTCTGAGTCTCTCCTGAGCTATGGAGGGGTGCAGTACAGGAGGGGTAACTGTGATGGAGAAAGCATGTGGGGGCTCCGCGGTGGGACCCCAAAGCACCTCAAAGCTGGTGATGAGGTGGAATCCTCACAGAAGAATAATATAGCCGGAGCTTGGGGGGGTTCTTGGGGTCAGGGAAGCAATCTACCCACTGAGACGCAGAACATCAAGCCCCTGGGCTCCAGAGCTGATCTGCAGAGGCTGGCCAGCCACCAACAGAGAATGGTAGTTAGCCTTCACCTTCAACACCGACATCGGGTTGCTTATTGACTGGATGATTGGTTTAAGTTTGGGAAGGTTACGGTGGTTAGACTGCACAGTGTCTGAGAAGGTGCTATGTCTGCATGCTGTGATCCTTGCTCCAAATCCCTATGTTGAAACCCTAACTCCACACATGAGGGTAAGAGGCAGGGGGCCTTCATGGGTGATTAGGTTGGGAGGGTGGAACCGGCCATATGTGGAACACCAGAAAGCTCTCCCGCTCTTCCCTCCCCGTACAGATCCATGGAGACGTTTCCAGGCTGCCACCTAGAAGGACAGTAGCAAAACCCAAGCAGCTAGAATCCTGATCCTCCATGGCCAATCTCTCCATCAGTCTGTGATATAGGAACTTCCATGGAGCAGGACAGAAAGGAGAGCAAAGAACTTCTTTGTGAGAATTCAACCTGATGTTGCAAGCTTTCAATGTGGAGGAAGAGCTCACACACCAGAAATGCTGGAAACCTCTTCAAGCTGGAAGGGGCCAGGAGAAAAGGCAAATCCTGTGATGCCTGATGGAGCCCAGGAAGCTCCATATGAGACTTGTAGTCCATGAACTGGGAAAGGCTTACTTGTGTTGTTGCAAACCATCACATGTCTGTGATGATTGATTACAGCAGCGATAGAAACCCAACACATGCAGAGTGCTACCTGCGAACACTAGCTGTCCCTCAGGGACTCTTGTATTCTTCCATTGTATCTCCATGTTATGGTTTATCTTGACTAGCAAGGAGAAGCGCATAGGACATCAGTGTGCCTGCAAAGTGTTTCTGGAGTGGATTTGCTAAGTGAGCAGGAACAATCTTGAATGTGGGGAGTGTCACCCTACAGCCTAGGAGTCAGATAGAATAACAAGGGAAAAGAAGAAAAAACAGCCGAGGACTGGCAGAGTCTCTCCCCTCCTTTTTCCTCCCCTGACCTCTCTTTTCCTCTCCCATCCTCTCCTCTCCTTCCTTGTTACTACAGTGCAAACTGTACCCTTCCCTCCATGATGGGTTGAAACTATGAGCCAAAATAAAATCCTTCCTCTTTTGATTTCATTTCTCATAAGTATGTGTCACAAATGTGTTCATCAAATCTGATGAACACATCGTGCAACAATTGTAGGAAAACCCCACCATTTACCTCATTTTCAAGAGACAGAAACTGAGTCACAAGGAAGTTACTACCGCACATGGGTTCAAGGAGTCCACCTGGTTCCCACTGGGGCTTTGTAGGGAGGGAGAGAGGAAGAGGGAAGAGGGAAAGAGGGAGTTCTTCACAGATCATCCCTAGGGCATGAGCTCAAATGAGAAGACTATGGAAGACATCCTAGCCTGTCTTGTGTTACCACACACAATACTCGTCTGAGTAATTAATTTAGAGGATTGATTCCTTCCTGCACTGGAAGGTAGAAAGTCCAGTGGTAATCTTGGCCATCTGGCCTCATTGTCACATGGTAAGACAGAACAAGCATGCACACAAGCTTGGGTCTGCTCTTTGTAGAAAGCACTGTCAGCCATCCTGGGGCTGACCCTCATGACTTCATCTAACCCTAAAGTCCCACCTGCAAGTCCCATCCACATAGGAGTCCCCAAGTTGTCTGAACACATGAACTTCATGGGGATACAGCCAACCCACAACGGAAGAAAAGAAGCCACGTCTCAGAAATGACCAGGGCCCTTGTGATGAAGTCTTGGTCCCTGGCCCAGTCCGCTGGTCTTGACTCACCCAGGGCCCAAGGGCTCACAGCAGGTCCCCCCCCAGGCCTGCCCCCACCCCCGTCTCTCCTTGTGGCTCAGCACACAGCTGGGTTGAGTCCAGTAGAGTGATAGTGTGGGATGTGGAGGCTAGAGCTCCGGTCCTCACTTCTGCCTTGTTATTACAACCTGTGTGCGCCTTCCTGGGCCTCCCACATCGTCCTTGCTCTGGGACATGGATCCTCTAGAAGGTTCTGCCCAGCTCTTGCAGTAGCTCACACGGAAGGAGTCATCCTCGGTGCTCCTAGGGAAGGCACACCAACGACAAAAGTGCTGACATTAGTTTTGTGCCCAGCTTCACTTCCTGTGAAGCTTTGAAGATAGTGAGCTCATAGGAGAAATATTTAAACCTAGGAACTAAAATTCCCATTATAATCTACCTAGAGGGTCCCTCTTTGTGAGTTTTGAGCTACTCCAGAGAACCACTTATTACTCAGAATGAGAAGGGGGAAGAAAGCAAATTCACCTCCGGGTGAGAGAGAGACCATTCGAGGTATTTTTTTAGTGCACTTGCCCTTGGCTTTCCATTGCTATCATCCATTACTGGCTAATGAAGGAGAAGAGGTAAATCTCTGTGTGTTCTGAAAAGGAACATGGTACTGTCGGTGGAGTGCAAGGGAATTGGAAGTAGGGAGGGGTTAAGGAAGGATCACAGCCAAGTGGGGGGACTGGGAGGTGAATCTGGGAGATGTACCCATGGGGTGCTCAGGAAATGTCTAGGAATGGTTGTGCCAGAAACTAGAAAAAGCGGTGTTGCCTCCAGTGCTGTGTGAGACCGCTGAGAATGTGGCCTTGCATTTAAATGACGATCCATATCCATACAACACATGTCAGCAATTGTGAGTCTGCTACGGCCAGCCCTGCACTAGGCACAGAGGACCCAACACAGCTTCACCCACAGGAGCCCCTGCCCAGTGGGGAGATGCAGTCAAGTGCCTGAGAGGTAGAACCAGAAGGCCAGGAAACCCATCGCTGCGATTTATTATGCTAAGAGGTTAAATGAGAACACCATATGGTCATCAATATGGGCGCCAGAAAACATTTACAAAAATCACACATCCGCTTCTGCTACCAAGTTTAAGGAACCGGAGAGTAGGAATACATTTTCTAAAATTAAGAGCATCCATTCAAAACATCTTAGCAGGCAGCATGTGTAGTACTAAATCACTGGACATTCCCATGAAAGGCAGAGTAGCAAATTGCTAAATGAGGCCAGGAACTCACACATCATGCCTGTGCACACCTCACCCTAGGGTGGCTTTGGTGCTCAGCTAAGTAGCTGAGGTGTCCCCACCTCCTGAACATGGGCTGTCTTCGCAAAATGCCTAGGCATTCAATAGCTGTGAGAGAATCAAGACCCAGTAAAGCCACCAGCACAACCATGTTCACTGTGGCACTATTCACCATAGTCAAGGTATGGAATCAGCCCAGAGGCTCCTCAATGGATGAATGGATCAAGAAATGTGGTATTTGTACACATGGAATTTTACATATCCATCAGAAAGAAAGGTATTAGACTATTTGTAAAGAAAAAGAAATATTTGGAAAAAATTATGTGAAATGAAGTAAATCAGGCCCACAGTGACCACGATTACATGTTTCCCCTCATATTGGAAGCTATATTTAGCTTATCAACTCACAAGTAAGTACAAGTAAGTGGTAGATGAGTGTATACAAATGTGTTAACTGAAATACGGTAGATTCAAGGGAGAACACCAATACGGTAATTTCTTAGAAAGCTAAAATCAAAGGTTAGCAAAATAAAACACCAGGAACCAGGTACTTGAAAGGGGTAGGGTGGAGTCAAGGGGAAAGGGGCAAGTGAATGAAGAGGAGGAGAGGGGGAGAATATAGACTAGAATCCAATATATATCCTACAAAAATTAAGAAGAGTAAGGGAAGGAGTGGGTAGGGGAGGGCTGGGTGAGAATGTTGAAAGGGGTGGCGCAGGTGAAGACATGCTGTATCCATAAACTACTTTGTTATGTGGCAACTCCTCCACACAACTACTTAAAGATAAAAATAGAAATAAATGTAAAGCCACAGTGAAGGATGCCGTATTGGTTCCACTAGTGCGGCTGGAGGTCTTGTGAGTTCTGCTTTTGACCTCCAAGGACATCATGTGTCGCAGTAAGTGGTATGGCAGCACGTGCTGCTCCAGCTGCGGGCTGGTGCCAGCCATTCTGCACGCGTGTAAGGCCACATGGCCCACTTGGCCTTTGTGAGCTGCCGATGGCTGGGGTCACATGAAGGACATTGTGGGGGAAAGCCACCAAGAACGGCCCAGCTGAAGCTCAGCCCAAACTGCTGACCCACTGAAACGCAAACAAACATGAAACCACTGCGGCTTGGAGCCATCCTGTCTGGGTGATATGTTCTGTGGGTTTGTTTACTTGGGCTGTCATCTCCAGTCGCTAAACAAACTGATGGGCATCACCAACTGTGACTGCAGCGTTGGCTGCTTCGGTGGCTCTAAAGCAGGTCAGGGGCCTGGCCCCTCTCTCTCTCTCTCTCCCTCTCTCTCTGTCTCTGTCTCTCTCTCTGTCTCTGTCTCTCTTTCTCTCTCTCTGTCTCTGTCTCTCTGTCTCTCTGTCTCTCTCTGTCTCTCTGTCTCTTCTCTCTCTTTCTCTCTATCTCCCTGTCTCTCTCTCTCTGTCTCTTTGTTTCTCTCTCTCTCTCAGACTTCAAGATCTTCCTGTTTATACGGTATGAAGCATGTGTGTGTCTATGTCCACATTTCCCCCTGTCACAGAGATGCTGGCGGTACTGGATGAAAGCCCACAGTTTTAACTCCATTTTAGTTTGGTAACTTCTGTACAGACCCTTCCCCTGCAGAGTGCCTGCTTCTGAGCTGCTGCTGGCTGGGAAGTCCGCATAGGTATTTTAGGAGACCCAACTCAAGCCTGACCTTCTACACCCACGGGAAACCTATGGCGTCCACTGTCAGGATTCACCTTGCATCCGAAGGCAACGTAGTAAGACAGGAGCAAGGAGCAAAATGTCTAAGAATCAGAAAGCAAAGACAGCTTACCTTACTGTCTGCCTGCAAATCCTAAAAACTTGAACTGAGACACTATTGAAAGTCCTATGAAGAGAGTTCCCGAGGATTTCTGCCTGATTGTCAGGACAGCTTTATTTCCTGTGGAGAATAACTAATTTGAATGTGTAACCTAAAACAACTACATTTGCAAACAAAAAGAAAAAATAGAAAACACAAAAATTCCTCATCAGCTGACATCTAGAGGGCTGCACAGCCATCAAAGGATGGTGACTTGGGATCATGTACAAAAGGCTGGTACACACATTTTTCTATGAAAACATATTCTATAGCCGCTTAAAGCTGTTCAAACCTACATTTCAATGGATGACTTCACTTCATTATATGTAAATTGTGCTTCAAGAAATAGCTCTTCGAAATTCCAACTTTATTAAAGGGATAAATCTTTTTTTAAAAAGATATTAAAAAGTCCAAAGAAAATTTGAGGAATATTTATATAATCTTATGGAAAAAAATAATTTAATCAACATGACAGAGCCAAGCAAAAGCTATAAATTAAAAGATAAAAATTTCTGCACTCCTATATAAAATATTCTAAGTGATTATGTATGGAAGGACACGAGCCCCAAAGCTTAGAACCAAGCCACAGGGACTGAGGCGCTGAAGCTCCGTGGTAGAGTGCTCGCTTTGCATGCCCGAGACATGGGTGGACCCTCACCCCACAAATAGAAAAAAGGGAACGAACTTGGGGAACTTCAGTGTGTCTGGCAAACAGTGGGAGATCATCAAAAATGCCGGTGTAGGGTGTGAAGTGAGGAGAGAAAGCTGTGGGAACCAGGGAGTTGGGCAGACCCCAGACATGAGAAGGCAAAGAGGCTAGGTCTGTTTGGATAGAGAAGCAGCCAGGAAGGCAGAGTGAGGGAGCAGAAGAGGCTCCTCAGCCTGGTGCCCATGTGCCACCCAGCGTGGGAGCAGTGGGAAGACCTTGTCCTGTGCCCTTGGCCCAGGGCACCGTGACCCCTGCACATCCTCAGTAGCTAGTGTGATGTCATCGCTTTCCGGCCAATCACCATCTCCTTCACAGTGGAGAATGGGTAGGAGGCTGATGTGTGGCTGCAGTTCTCAGCAGAAGACCTTTGCATATGAGATAACCACTGAAGATCCCCAAAAGTGTGGTCAATGCTTGCTATACCAGAAATTAAAACGGAGAATGCACCCACAGGTTGACTGATATATTAAAATGACAATAAAGAACCATGACATCTTAACATAAATGAGCAGTGTAATTTAAAAAAATAGCTCTATTTTTTCAAGACAAACTAAACAAAAGGAGGAGGAGAAGGAGGAAGAGGAGGAGAAGGGGAGGAACAGGGGGAGGAACAGGGGAGGAACAAGAAGAAGAGGAGGAGGAGGAGGAAGAGGAGGAGGAAAGAAAGAGGAGAGGAGGAGGAGGAGGAGGAGAAGGGGAGGAATTCGGGGAGGAGAAGGAGAAGAAGAGGGAGAGGAGGAGGAAGAGGAAAAGGAGAAGGGGAGGAAAAGGTAGAGGAGGAAGAGGAGGGGAGGAAGAGGGAGAAGAGGAGGAGGAGAGGAGAGGAGAAGGATGAGGAGAGGAGGAGGAGGAGGAGGAGGAAGAAGACAAAGAAGAAGATGAAGATGAAGAAGATGAAAAAGAGGAAGAGGAAGAGGAAGAGGAAGAAGAAGAAGAAGAAGAAGAAGAAGAAGAAGAAGAAGAAGAAGAAGAAGAAGAAGAAAGAAGAAGGAGAAGGAGAAGAAGAAGAAGAAGAAGAATCCTCCATATCTCACCCATGACTTAGGAGAAGACAGCTGGATTCTTAGATACAATTGGCCCCAATGGTTTGAGTATATAAAGAAGAGTTAATTTTGTACAAATAGATCACTGGGAAAGAGAGGGGTTTGTAATGGCCTTTTTAGATCATGTAGCTATTCCTTTTACATACCGCATCAAATCTCAATAAGTTACCAGCACTTAAAAGTTTATTCCACATGAATCAGAAGTCTCACCAATGACAGTTTACTCTGCTACTTAAACTCTATCGGTTGTATGTCTGTGAGTGGAACTTTGACTCACAAAACGTCATGCTCTGGTCATCTGAAAATGATGAAGTTGCTGAGGTTATGAAGATCTTCTAACTGTTGACACGTTATCTTTGTTAAAATCACTTCCAATCTCATCAGGAAGGTATTCATGTACTGAAATCTGCCAGGCTCGTGGCGTCGGCTACAAGTGTTCCAAAATTCCAATTTTCACTTGAAAGCTTGAATTTTATCACTATCCAAAAAAAAAATACTGTCAGTAGCTTTCCTTGAAGTGACAGGCTTGCATCGTTCATTTTGGAGAAAATGTCTAGCAAATACTGAAGCCTAGGGAGCCGTGGTGTGTCTGTCAGTCATTCTTTTGAAGAGAAAATGGTGTTCGGAGAAGGAGAAGTTGACTCAGCTCAAAAAAGAAGCATTGCACATCAGCCCTTCCGGAGAGAGCTTACACAATGGGTGGGCGCACGCTTCCTCTGTCACCAGGCAGAATAACAGAAGTCATGTATGCAAAGGCCAGAGTATAATAAAACTAACTCTTTCATGCTTATCATGAGCTTCTTACTACAATTGGTGCTAAGCATGAGTCCAGAGCTCCCAGGAGCGCACTGGCCATTGCTACCAGCACTGTTTCTACACTGTAGAGTACACATGTCGGCCGGGCCCAGTGGCTCAGGTCTGTTACCCTAACAACTTAGGAGGCTAAAATCTGGGATTTTATCTCCAATTAATCAGCAAATGACATTGATCAGATGCACTGTACTTAGAGACAACTGATATGTTAAATTTGAGGTCCCCCTCAGTACAACAACTTGAAGATAATTTTTTAAAGAAGAAAGAAAAGAAGGAAGGAAGGAAGGGAGGGAGGGAAGGAGGGAGGGAGGGAGGGAGGGAGGGAGGGGAGAGAAAGGAGAAAAAGAAAGAGAAAGAAAGAGAGAGAGAGAGAGAGAGAGAACAAATGAACAACAGGTCTGGAGGCACAGCTCAAGTTGTAGAGCACCAGCCATGAGCAAACAAGTCCAGTGAATGCTGAAAACTCTGCATTCAAGGCCCAGGGAGGAAGAAGAAGTACAGATGTACAGTTTTACAGAAGTACAGAAGTACAGACAGCCACAGGATAGAAGAGAACATCTTAACGTTTTAGGAAAAGGGTTTTGACCTCGGAGGCCTTGGGAAACCTGGGCGTGCAGGGTGCTCGCGCTCGGGCTCACCAGGACAGGCGCGTCCCAGGAGGCCTCGGAAGGCTGGTCAAAGAGGTTTGGTTAAAGGTCTTAATTCCAACAACGTATAAAACAGCAGAGAATGGTGAAAGAACCATCTAGATGTGACTCCGGAGGACATGTGTGCATGCAGTGGACGTGGATGGAATGGGGGGGCGCGGGGGGAGGAGCGGGGGGGGAGGGGGACTGGCAGGATGGAGGGGGGAGCAGGGGGAGATGGAGCGGGGGGAGGGGGGCTGGCAGGACGGAGCCGACTGTGCTGGGGCATGCTGGGGAATGGGAATTGTCAGGACACGGGGGACAGGCATGGGACGGAGGAGACGCTGCTGAGAAAGAGGCCTGGACCCGACAGAGAGAGGGCCTTTCAGAGGGCCGTGAAGGGCACAGGGCAGGCCTCTCTGCTCCTGCGTCTGCCGTCCAGAGCTGGGCTTGGGTGGGAGTCTGGAGGGCACCGAGCCAGTGCCTGGGCAGGGCTCAGCACCTCCCCAGAAGCTACTAGGAGAAAAGCTGCTTCTTGCTAAAGGAGAGTCTGGGAAGCATGCTCGAGTATTCACCGTAAGCTTTCAAAGCAGACAAGGCAGTCCCGGGATGCGTTGTAGACAGATGTGCTCAATGGCGGGTGTGCTGTGTGAGCCGGGCAGCCCAGCTGCGTGGGAGGCTGAGATTGGGGAGATCACGGGAGGCTGAGATCAGGGGCATCATGGGAGGCTGGGATGGGGGGACCATCGGAGGCTGAGATTGGGGGCATCTTGGGAGGCTGAGATGGGGGGACCATCGGATGCTGAGATTGGGGGCATCTTGGGAGGCTGAGATGGGGGGACAATGGTTCAAGGCCATCCAGGTCTCAGTTCTGAGCCTGAGATCACATCTCAACAGAAAAAGCTGAGCTCGGTAAGGTGTGCCTGTGATCCCAGCTAGGGTGGGAAGTGTAAAGAGGAGGATCAAAGTCCAGGTTGAGATAAGGATGCATGCCTCACACCACAAATAATCAGAGACTAAAGGACCGGAGGTGTGGCTCACGTCAATCTCAGGTATCTCCCCCCCCCAATAATAACAAATAAAAGATATAATTACGTGAAGTAAAAATTTCTAATGTAAGTTCATGTTCTATACCAATAATATAAAATAGGAAAATAAAATGAGAGTCCTCACAGAATAGCTTAGAAAGATAAATAATGAACTTCACAGTAATGACCTTGAATGGTAGCATTCAAGAGGAAAAGTCATCTTTATTTTATGTGTATGTGTGTATTATTTACTAATTTCTTTATTTACAGTACTGGGAATTGAACTCAGGGCAGGGTGCTTGATTGATAGGAGAGCACTCTCCTGCCTGAGCCACACCTCCAGTCCACTGGCTTTTAGTTTGTATTTCAGATAGAGTCTGGTAGTAACTTTATCCTAGCCAGCCTCGAAACTCAATTCTATGTCAGCCTCCCAAATAGACGAGATTACAGGTGTGTACTAGCACACTGAGGAATGCTCATTTTGAAAACCTGTGGACCCTTCTATGTTCCTTAACAAGTATAAGTAATGAGTCCATATTTCCTAGATGCACCCTAGGAAAACCTCTCTATCAGCTTGATGTAATTAAAAAGAATAAGCAGAAATGTTATTTAATGGGCTGGGCACCCATGGTTCACACCTGTAATCCTAGTTACTTAGGAGGCTGAGATCTGAAGATCATGGCTCAAAGCCAGCCCAGGCAAGAAAGTCTGTGAGAGTCTTCTTTCCAATTAACCGGCAAGAAATTGAAGTAAAGCTATTGCTCAAGTGGTAGAGTAAATGTTGAGAGAGAGAGAGAGAGAGAAAAGCAAATGTACAGCTCCCAGGCCCTGAGTTCAAGTCCCAGGACTGGCACAGGATTTAGAGCCCTTAGGAGTGCAGAACCTCATATCTACATCGGTGACACAAGCTGCTGCTCACATGCGCCCCATTGGGGCTGTCACATAAAGAGTCCCCATTAGGCGTTCCCCTGGCTACCACAATGGACTCACCACTTCACCCAGCGCATATTTATTGAGGAGCTACTTATCGAGGACCTGCTTGTGTGAGACAGGTGTTGATGACAGACAGAATGTGATGAAGCGTCACATTTCAGGCATATCTAAACTGTTCACGCAGCAGGCTAAATGACGGAAATGCGTGGTCATAAGCACTAAGGAGCTTCAATAATTGTGTCATTTTATCTTGGAACACAGAGACTTGCCTTTGCAGAATTATTCCAGCAAGAGGTTCACGGCAGGAAGTAGAAATCCTACACCTTATGATTCAGCCCGAGCAATACAGAGGGCACTGAGTCCCTGGCTCCGCACCCAGATCAGCCACTGTGGCCCGAGGAGGGAGGTACAAACGGAGCCAGGGGCCCCAGCTGAAGGCAGATGCCGGGAGGGCAAGGAAGAGAGCTCACACAGATTAAACTCTGGGACTGACAGCAGCTGTGTGGGCCGCACAGCTCCTCCCTGCAGAAGCATGTGGCCACCTTCTGTACACTGAAATCCAGTCCACAGCTGTGCACTGGCCTCCTAGGCTGGGCCTGGACTAGGGAGCGAGTTGTGTCCTTGAACTCAGACCAACCTGTGCATCTGAAGCCACGTCTAACACGCTCTCACCAAGGTCAGAGGCTGGCAGGTCTGTGAGATAATGTTCAAGGTGCCGGAGAAGGCCGATCGCCTCCAGTGGAGACCTGTGGGTCTCATCCCCCACATCTCATCCCACGGGAGTCCTGGGCCGGTGAGGCAGACGCTGCCACACCAGGTCTGAGGTATGAGATTGTCCTCCCCGTTAGGAAGCATGACATTGTCCCCGCCCCCACCCCCAGAACATGTGAGCCTGCCTTTGGAGATCCCCACCGCCCCTCTTGCTCCCCTGAACCAAGCATGAAGCCACGACCCAGCGACTGCTCCTAAGAGGTGATTCTGCATGCCACCAGCAGATCCGAAAGCCTGCCGTGACGCCGCATTTAGAGTTCCTTTAAAACACGACGGCCCTGAGAAAGTCAGAAAGGAAAGTCAGAACGCCACAGGGAGCTCTGATGAGAGGGTTTCCAAGACACTGGCCCTGCTGGATCTTCAGGGAAGAGATGCCCACAAGAGACGATGCGGGGGGAAGAGGCTAAGAAATAGCTTGACCTTGAGTGTTCCTCACCCTTCTTCCTCCCCCTCCACCCCCTCGCTTCATCTAGCGGCTAAAGTTCGTGCTATTCCATCCGTGTCAGCAAGGTGAATTGGCAAGTGTGGGGCACAGGGGAGGGACGGACATGGGGAAGCGCACAATGCATATCAACTGCGTCAACCCCACAGATGATTCTGGAAGGGTCTGTCTTGCCTCTACCATCAGCTGAGTACCAGGGTGAGGGGACTGAGGTAGAGAATAGGTCACCCTTCTTCTAAGACAAAAACGCCGCCATGTAGTATCTCATTTGGAGGGACATTTTAACCTGCAGTCATTCTGACAATGGATATCTTCACTGACGGGTAGAGCCACAACACAGAAAAGGCTTTAGGAGATGGCACTTCACCTGCTATTTAATCTGGCACTTACAAAAGATGGAATAAACCTTTTTGTGTCAGCTTCGTCCATCCTCACTTCAGTGTTTGTTTTAATTAGCTCAAGCTCTAAATTATCAGAGGTAAGCCTGCCTTAAAAAAATGCTTAGTTACTTTAGCTAACAATTGAAGAGGGCGGTCTATTTTTTTTTAATTTCAGAATTGCTTAACTGTTCTAGTTTGACAGGAATTATTTTAGCGTCAACAGATTTCTTACAAGTTTGTGAACCATTTTAACCTCTTTCTGCTGCACTGGGAACGTGTGCTGGTACAGATTCTGAAGAGCTTGTGCCAAGCCGAGTCCGATGTGGCAGCTACCCTACCTTCTCAGAGAACTCTGTGGGGGGGGTGGCGACTGTACCTCACCACTCCACAAGCATTGTATCTGTGCCTGTGGATGGGGGTGTGATATTCAGGACGTTTGGAAGTCATCTTCATAATACAGTAAACAGAATGAATGCTGCGAGATTGTGCATGCCCACTGACCTATGAATGTGAACGAAATAATGTGACCACTTTAAAAAAGAAAGAGAGAGGAATTAAAGTTCCCTTTATGGAAACACTTTTTTCACACTTTACATGCCATCACTGATCAAAGCAACTCTAAATAGAATTTGTTGATGTGCCTTTCTTAACCAAAATTCACCTCTGACATCCTACAGAGGGCATAGCTGCTTCCATTACAAACTCGTGCAGGAGCTCCACTGGCTGGTTCCAGCGTAACTTGTGGGCGGTGAGGTGGCTGGAGAGAAAAGCTTTATTGGTCAGTTGACGTGCTAGCTTCTGTGTACAAATGTCACCATTTTGTCTACAAGCTTCGAGGATAGATGTCAGAATCCATGGCCATTTTGTCAGTTACTCCATTCTCTTGCAGAACAAAAACTCTCTGGTGGAGTTCCCACAATGCCTAGGAATTATCCATGTATGGTGTCCTGACTGTGCCCCTCAAGGCCTAGTGGACCCTGGAACTGTTTAGTCAACAAGTGTCAATGGTCTTTCTGTGTTTGCCCTAGAGATCCTTGGTGAATGAGAAAAACAATCCTTACAACAACATTCTTGAAAAGGCTTGAGTAGTAAAAAGAAGAAAAAGTTAACAGCCCCAGATCTGGAATATTAATATATCAAAAGCACTGTCCTCATATGATGTTCAAGACAATATGCTTTCTTAGAAAATTCCTTTGCATTGGTTTGCAGGGGACCTGGGAACACTTGGAGCACCTTCTTTTTCAGTTTGCTGCGAACTCAAATTGTTGTTAAAAAGAAAATTACCCCGCAAATGCTGTATAAATGCTCTATACAGTATTTGATCAGCATGCAATATCTCTAGGCAAGCATTGGATAAATAAAAATAAACTGAATGTTCAAAGGCTTGCGAATCCACAGGAGACCTGTGGGTCCACCCGACCAGTTACTTGAAGGAGTCAGGCAGTCCGGGCAAGCCCGTGGGTGTCTTTTTTACCAGCTAGCATCGGACTGGATTTTCAGCCTGGAGTAATGAAGCGTGACAAGACTGAAGTTGAAAAGGTTCACATAAAGGATCTGCGACAGGTCAGAAGTCTAACAAAATGGTAATGCTGTGCTTTGATTGAAAAGTATTTCTCCATAAAACACTCGACAAAGCAAATATATCAAAATATAGTGCTGTATATATTGGAGAAAAATGTGTGACTCTTCTCTTCCACTGACCAGCAAGAAGCTGGTGCCAGTGGAGGTGTGGCTGGAGTGGAAAAGGTGAAGAAAGAGCCGAAGGCCCTGAGTTCGGGCCCCACTACTATGCTAGAAGAGATTTTGAAGTCTGAATAAAAATATATGTAAGCTGTAATCAACTCTGAAGAAAAAAAGTAGCAAGCTAAAATAAGCCAACATAATTATAAAATCCATCAAAAAGCTGGGAAGAAATGGAATAAACCAGAGAACATGGAAATCAGTCAAGGATCTACTTCTGAAATTAAACGAAAAAACACCTCTTCCGTGCAGATGGATTTGTAAGTTCGATCACCCTCTCAAAAGTTCCGAGATTTAAGCCATTGCAGCCAGGGAGAAACAGGGCATCATTATTAACATTAATAACAGACTCATTCTTCACCACATCATGATTATCCCCAAAGTCTGTGGATTTAAACAATCGCCACCCACGCCCCCGGCTCAGAAGTGGCTGAAGGTGAGATCCCACCACGGAGTCTTGGAAGTCTGCAGCCAAGACATTGGCTCATGCAGGAGTCATCTCAGGGCCTGACTGGGGTAGCTGGACCCAGTTCAGGTTCGGTTGTTCTCAGAGCCCTTGGCAGAAGTTCCATTCCTGACAGACAGACAGCAGCCTTGGTCTTACCCATGTGGCATTCCTAGGGCTGCCTGCGTCCACTGGGACACCATGGCTGACTTCCCCCAGGATGGGTAATTGGGAAGAGAGAACAAAGCGGGTGTGGCAATGACTCTGGTGACCCAGGCAGAGCCAGCACACAGCCATTGCTTCCTCTGTCTACTCCCCAAATGCCCATCACTGAATCCAACCCACCCTCTAGGGGAGATGAATTCGTTCCGCATCTTGGAGGGAGGTGTGTCAAGGAACTTACGCACGTATTGCCTGGTTCTCCCACAGGCAACACACAGCCATCTCTTCTCATCTCCCCTGAACCTACTCTCTACACCATCAGTTATGCCACGCAGGAGCTGTGCATCGCAGGATTCTGCTGAAGTGCAGCGTCTCGCATACCCTGGCTTTTGCCGGAAGACTTGTGAGCTGAAGATATCTGATCTTCACCTATCCAAAACACCTATGAAAGAACTGTTATTGGCCCTCTTGTTAAGAAAGGGAAACGGAGGGGAAAACAAAGGAGGGGTAACAATGTTTGACAGGAAATGCACTCCTTACCTGACTCCTGTAACACTAACCCCTTTGTACAGTGTCTTTACGATAAAAGAACTTAAAAGAAAGGGAAATGGGGAAGTATGGTATCAATTTTTAGGACATCCAGACAAGCTGTGATTTTTTTTTAAAAAATGAGGATGCTGTCCTATTTTGGCTCAGCTCTTAGAACTATCTTCTGGACACCTAGTTCTGCTTTCAGTACTATAATTTCTTTTTTCTTAAGAGATAATCATGCTTATCCCTGCAAATGTTTTTACCTGCTTTCTGTGGGTGGAGCTTTGAGGGAGGGAAGACTGAAGGTCTCTTTTCATTGTCTATTGTTTCTGTCCTTTCAATCTATTGGTATTTCAACCAATATATTTCTTTTGTAAACTTTCTGGTTCTGGTACAAATCTTAGTAGGAATTCATTCCCCTAAGCATAAATCACAGTCATTAATATTCCCAAGAAAAATTCTTCTCCACTTGGATGACTAACCTACACTTCTTGGGAGTCCTATTATCAGAGTGAGCAATTCACAGAGGAAGCAGATATTTCTTTCTGAGGGCTACATCTAGGATTTCACAGAATGTCTTTGTCTTTAGTCTCCCTCTCCAATGATTGCCTTAAATTTTCAGTTAGAAGCTTTTATTTTTTAAATTTTATTCAGCTGTTTGCCAGCTAGAAAGGCTAAGGGATATTTTAAAACATGAGTCCTGCATTTTCTAATGTTTAAGAACCGAACTTCCCTTGGGTTATGTCAGTCCTCTCACATTTCACTGGACACAGTAAAGATCCCTCAGCCTTCAGTTAATCATGGAGTCCATGAGTCTACTCCCCACCAATACCCCAGGTGACTGAATCGTTGAACTTCCTGCCATTATACAACAATGAGTCCCTTTCCTCTAGTCTTCTGCAGGACTCTCCTCGCTTTCCTTTAAGCCGTGGCCTGTATCAAAGGCCATCTTGCTTTCACATGTGGTTTCTTGAAGCTTGTGAAGTTTGCACTCACTCCCCAGCATCCTCCAGGTCTCCATCCACTGCCTGGCTGCAAAGTCATCCCACAGTTCAAGCTTTTGCCATGGCAATGCCCTACTCTTGGTACCAAAGTCGAGCTATCTGTAAGGGTTCAATCAGAGGAGTAGATCAAAACCACTAGGACATCTATAAAAGGAAGTTGGCTGAATAGTTTGTGAGAGCTGGCTGAGCTGTGTCTGGATTGTTATACATTTTTATGGAGAATCCTGACATCGGCACGGCAGATGGTTGGGAAAAGAAAACGTTGAAAGGTGGAGGAATGCAGAGAAGCTTTATCCCCGAGCAACAAGCTGGCCCAAACCAGAAACACACACTCACCCTGTGTCATCCCTGCCTGTCCCTGATGAAATGGGTTTCCCTTGGAGAGGATGAGCCCTGGCAGCACCAAGTTAAACATACACTGGACCCTAGAGTCAGGGAAGCCAGCAGGGGATGGTGGGAAGGTGGGAGGGCACAGGTCAAGCTGCTCTTCCACGCCATGAGGTGAATAGATGGGTACATGTCATCATGTGAACTGCAGAAGTACCCGTCTTAGCCATTCACCTAACTATAGAAGCATCCTGGCAACTGCTTTAGGAAAGTGGCTCCTGGGGCCATTTCCTGTGGAGGCCTGTGGAAGAGAGTGTTCAGGTCTGGTTGGATTAACTTCTAGAACAAAGAAGAACAACAGGAAACCCCTTCCAAGTGGCCAGGCACGCAGTTCTTCAGTCAAGCCTGCACTTCCACTCTGTTTATTATTGCTATCCTCAGGGAAGAATTTTCTCCCTCTGCAATATATTCTATTTTGGAGGATGCCATCCGAAGCTATCCATCTATCTTCTCACCTGTCATTGATACCCAGCAAGGACAAGGAACATAGACCCAGGAATCAAAGAGTTGACCCGGCCGGCTCGGAGAGGTAGGTCCTCCCCTACAGGCTAAAATCCGGCACCTGCCGGCACTCCATCCCCTAAGAACTGGAGTGAAACATACTTTGGAGAAACTAATCCTTTTCTCACTAACAAATGCTACCCACACCTTACTCCTGTGTATACTTCCCTAGAGATTCGTTCTATTAATACCAGCCGAGGACACAGCTGGCCAGCTCCCCAAGAGCCCTACTTTCATTCCGGGCACAGAGTTCACTCAATGATTAGTCGGGTCTCAGCAGGCTGTGAGGGAAGGAATTGTGCTTGAGATCAGAGACCAGGGAAAGCCAGGGAAACCCCTGCCCCTGTGTAGCTCAATGCTGAGTCAGTGCTGGACACCTGGCTATCTGGTGAGTTCTCTCTCCATGCTAAGCCCACCTAGATTGGCTTTTCCTATAGGCTTTGGACCCATTCTGAAGAACATGCTAACACTGAGACCCTGGTTCAAGAAGACTACCATGCATGACAGAGATTGTGGGGGGAGAGGCACCTGAAGATGGGCCTGTAGAGGGAGAGAGACCTACAGATGATCTTTTCAAATAAACTGGAGGACTTGGCTCTGGTGATAGTAATGTACAGAGACCCTGGTTTGCACTGCGCAGAATAGCTCTCCCCCTCAAAAGCCAGGGATGAAGGCAACTATGGCTTTATGCAGACTGTTTCTGGACAGCAAGCTATCATCTGATCAGACCTGGCAAAGCACGTCTGTCTGAAAACAAACTCTAGGGTGGACAGAAGGGAACCGCTAGAGGGTGGATTGTGACTTGGTTTATAAGTTGAAAGGCCTTAAGACCATGAAGTCCAGAGCATTTCCTCCTGTGCATGGATTTGACCATGGGCTTGTGCAGCGTGTGAAGCAGAAGAGGTAACCTTGTCCAGTGCAAATTCCTTGGAAAGACTCATGTTACATAAGGCAGGGCAGGGCTCAACCCAGACATATTTTACATTCCAGAGTTCTTACTGAAGTGCTTAACATCTTAGTAGAAGGTATTCCTCTAGATACACACGTGTATGTTTCCAAAGCTGATGTGCTCAGGTGAGACCCACACATTAGAAATCCAATATTTTCCAGTGTCTTTTTCTTATCATTGTGGATGATATTTGTTTTTCCTCATTAAAAAGAATTCTTACAATCCAACAGATGGTTTGCTTATTCCACAATTAATTACTGAGTAATGAACTATGAGGAGTTAAAAAGTTAAACTACTTGTAAGTCAAGCTTGCGGACTGCTGAACAAACTGGTTGTGGGGATGGAATTGTGCTGCTTCTGACCAGCAGATTCCAGGGCGATAGATGAAGAGAGGCCCATGCAGTGATAGCTCCGAATAGTGTTTATTAAATAATTAATCTTCCAGTTACAACCCTGGGGAGAGAAAATGAGTTTAACTGACAGACATGGTTAGGCTCAAGGTGGCTCCCCCAATCTCTGCTTCCTGCGTTCAAATTAGCCCAGGATAATATACACAGGGACCCGTTCCAAGGGGTAGGTGACAAATGTGAGAAAGCGTGCAGTTTCAGAAAGTGCTTCGGGAAATTTCCTCACTAAGATAATTACCTACAGGGACTCTGTCTTTTGACGGAAATTAATGCAAGAGGCCAAATGCTCAGAATCCTGTGTCTTTAGTCGTGGAACAAGCAACAAGACAACCAGGGTTTTCCACTGGATCATTCGCTTTAAGCTCACCACGGGGCTCTGGGGCTCCCACAGAGCTGGGTGAACCACTGACCAAGGGGCAGGTTGTAGCAAGGAGCAGCCCTACTTGGACCTAAGTACATAGGAACAGATGATCTGAAGGCGCAGATAGAAAGGCGTGTGGGGAAAGGAGGAAGCAGGCTCGGGGCTGCAGAGACGGGACGTGGGGCTCAGTAGACTCAGAGAGCAGCAGAGAGGAGCAGACAGGCCGAGGTGAAGCCCCGAGCCTCCTTCTGCATAGGGCAGCCTGATTCTCTAGGCCTCTGTAGTTTCTCCCTCAGACGTCCTGAGGCAGACGGGTTTTATTCTGTACAGAAGCAGAAGGCCTTCCTGTGTGCCAATCCTCACAACGGCAGGGGAGACTACAGACTCGGAAAGGTGGGCTGCAGGGTACCAGAGGCCACAGGGCTCCATGCTGCTCCCCGATCCCACCTGTGCCATGAGGGGGTGTGGCCGGCCTTGATGCCATCCGTTAGACCACCTCCATGCGGCTGCCCTCCCAGCAGAGCAGGTCCCCTGCCCTGCACACACCTCCACGTGCATCCTCTACTCCTTGGACCTGAAGCCTTGGTTTCTATCTGAAGTCCCCCATGGAGCAGAGCCTGCGGCAGGTGGTTAGGAAGTGACCTGTCACAGTCAGGGAGCCTTCTCCTGCTGGTATCCAGGCAAGCCTCTGTAAGCCAAGTCCATCCAGCAAACAGCAAGAATGACACCTTCTGGGCGCCATTCCCAGGCCTGTCACATACAAGAGGAGGGCAGGGCTCTCCTCTGAGCTGCTCATGATTCTAGCTCTCCTCTGAGACCCTGTGCACAGCATAGGTCCTAGGGAAGGGGAGTAGAGGGCTGGAATCACCACTGATTCCACAGGGACTTGGCACCTGTGGTATCTCCTCCTGCAAACAGCTAGAGGCTGAGAAAGGAGAGCCTGACTTGAAGCCAGTCAGGTCTGCGTGCCCTGCCAGATCTCTGCACAGCTTCCTCTTGGTCAAGAGGACGTGATGGCACCTAGTACTGCAGAGGGATGCAGAAGCATCCAGAAAGCAGGAGGCAGGCATTGACCACCGGCCCTGCTGTGGGACTGCTGTGCGTTCACAGCTATTTCCAGAGCATCCTGCATACAGACTGACCCATACACACATAGACAGACACACGGACACATAAAGACACCACACAGGGACACACACACAAACAAGACACACACATAAATATATGCACGTAGGCATAGACACATAGATATCATATGGACCCATACACACACACACACACACACACAGGCACACACACACAGCACACAGGCCCATGCTATGGTTCCACTAAGTCTCCAGCCATAGCTCAGAATATTTGCTTCTCCTCTGTGGCCTTGGTGTTCCTGGGGGAAGGACAGATGGCTGCACATTGCAGAGCCACTTTGGGGGCGCTGTGCAGGGTGCCAGCCCTGCTGGCAGCTTCCTGGGAGTCTGGCGGCTGAGGTGGCCCAGGAGGAGCTCAGCGTGGGTCAATCTGGAGTCTGGCAACACGGCCTCTTCCCAAGGCACCGTGGGGCACAGGTGTGCTGCGTGGCGATCACCTGGCTGGAGGGGTGTCTGGGGACATAGTTTCAGTTGACCATCTGGGCCAAGTCCTCAGTAAACACTGACTGAGGGCTGGCAGGACCCCAGAGGCCCAGACCCTCACTCCTGTGGACGTACCAATCCTGGCGGAGGCCCAGCTGTCCGATACACTGAGAAAGTCACTGACAGGCTCAGACCTGGCTGCATGAGTGGGGCTGGACTCTGTCAGAACCCCGAGGACCCTCTGCTCACCAGCTAGGTCTGGTTCTATCCAGCCCAGGATGGTTGTGGTCCTGGAAAGGCTATGCCCCATCTCAGACGCCCGGTCTCCCTCCTCCTGACATTTTACAAGGACGGGAGCGCTGCTCTGATCCCCACACCCCATCACGATGGCATGTGACTGGTCACTTCCAGTTATGCGGACCTGTCCTTTAACGCTCTTTGTCAGGCAGTGGAGACAAGGCCTGAGAGGAAACTTGTTCCTTTAATACCACTGTGGCATGGGGGATGGGCTCCCAGGAAGCCACCCAGTGACGGGCCAGCCAGCCCTGGTGGAGCTCAGCCCTGGCGGGCACTGCCTGTTAGAAAGGCTCCGCCCACCAGCCTCCCATCCCCAGGGGAAGCAGTCAGCGTGCTTAGGGGCATTCAAGAGAGACCGAGGGTCACGTCCAGGCCTAGCTGGGGGCCTGGACCCCAGGTTTGAACCCCAGATTTCCTCCCGGGAGCTCTGGGGAAGCTCTGGGGAGCTACAGCAAAAACCTTCGTGGCCACCCAGCTGTAAAGTGGGGCTGGTGTGGTGCCCTGCTCCGCAGCTTGTCAAGCAGCAAGTGGGGCGATGGCGCTGGCCTCCGCATTCACTGTGTCCAGCAGAGCCGAGCACTCTGGGTGCATGCAGCATCACTGAGTCCTGGGTCCCCGTGTCAGAATGCCACAGTGGCGAAGGACACCTCCAAGGTGAGCAGGAAGCTCAAAGCAAAGGAAGGAGGAACGGGCCAGGCAGGCACGGAAACAAATGACATCATGAGTAGAAAATCAACGGAGAGAGCCAACAGAACCAAAAGTTGCTTCCTTGAGAAGATCCACAACATGCGCAAAGCTTCATCTAGCCAGAACCGGGATAAGAGGGAGAAGGCTGATATTACTAAAGTCGGGCGGGAAAGGGGCGCTGCGCTTCTGCGCCTTTCAGAAGCAGACATAAGCGAAACCACTCCACACAATGGTTTGAGGTAGGGCACACACTGGCCAGGAGGGGGTTCTGGCACCTGATAGGACTACAGGAACCACCCAATGAGACACGAGCAGACTGGCCTAGTTACAAGCCAGGCTCTGCTCTTAGCAGGCTTGGTCCCCAGCTCTAAGTATGGAGGCCTCTGCCTCTGGTTGAAGTGGAGCCCATCTGCCCCCAGGGGGCGCTGAGTGGTCGTGGTGAGAGGACGGCAGACCCCTCTCCCTGTGGGGGCTTGGCTGACCACGGGGCCCTGCCTCCTGACTGTGGGTGCCATCTGTGCTGTCCTAAGCCACTTAGAGGGCAGAGACCTGGGTGACTACAGGGGGCAACAGACTGTCCACAACGTCAGCCGCCTTTGGCTCTCCCATGATTCCAAGAAAATCATGCAAGGGTTCCGTGTGTGGAGATACATGGAATATGAACGTCTTTCTATGGGAACACTTTCCCAAGGTTAAAAAATAAAGGGCAGGGCTGGGAAGGTGGCTCAGTGGTAGAGCGTTTGTCTTGCATGCTCAAGGCCCTGGGTTCGATTCCTCAGTACCACATAAGCAAAAAGAAAAAAAGCCGGAAGTGGGCGCTGTGGCTCAAGTGGTAGAGCGCTAGCCTTGAGCTGAAGAGCTGAGGGGAGTTCAGGCCCCACGACCGGACCCAAAAAAAATAAAATAAAATAAAGGGCAGCCTGCAGGTTGATGGGTTCATTATAGGATTCATTCCCATCTTTTTTTTTTTTTTTGGACGGTCGTGGGACTTAAACTCTGGGCTTGGGCACTGTCCGTGCACTCTTCAGCTCAAGGAGAGAGCTCTACCACTTGAGCCACAGCACCACTTCTGGTTTTCTGGTGGTTTATTGGAGATAAGAGTCTCACGGAGTTTCCTGCCCCGGCTGGCTATGAACTGTGATCTTCAGAGCTCAGCCTCCTGAGTAGCTAGGATGACAGGCGTGAGCCACCGGCGCCCAGCTTCATTCCCATCTTTATCCCAAGGAAAGCTGCCTGGGATGCCCGCCCCTGGAAGCCAGGACAGTTACCTCCTGAGGCAAAGCCCAGCACGTGGCTTCACCTGCTATGCACATCACACCTAGCAGGGTTGGTGAAGGAGAAGAAACCTGGTTTCTTTTTGTTGTTGTTGTTGTTTTTGGTCGTGGGGCCTGAACTCTGGGCCTGGGCGCTGTCCCTCAGCTCTTCAGCTCAAGGCTAGCACTCTACCACTGGAGCCACAGCGCCACTTCTGGCTTTTTCTGCTTATGTGGTGCTGAAGAATTGAACCCAGGGCCTCATGCATGTGAGGCAAGCACTGTACCACTGAGCCACCTTCCCAGCCCCAGAAATGTGGATTCTTAACATGCTCAAAGTCAGTAATTTGAGCACATGGAAGTAGAATCTCTAGAATGCAAATGAAGCTTCCAGGTGCTCAGATGCAGTCCTGCCCACTGCAAAGGCTCGGAGGGGGAGGAGTTGGGTCTGTGAGCTCTGGGCTGCTGCACAGAATGCAGTGCAGGGAAAGAGTCATGAACGCGGCAGGTGCCGAGGAGACTCGGATGGATGTCCTTTGGGACACATGGTTGGGCTCCTAAAAAGTCACAGCCAGTACATAATCTAGAACCACGTTCCTTCTCCATCAAGTGGGAAGAGAAGTGCGTGACTCTGCTGATCCACTTAGGCCGACTACCAAGTCCAATGGGACTAGCTGTGAACATAATTCAGAAAATAGAGCGATTCTTTATAAATAAGTATGATCCTGCTTTATACCTAGTAATAATGAAATCTTTCTAACAACTAACAGACAGTTTAGCAAAATGAATATGAGGAAGTTGAAATGGGCTTCTCAGAGGGGTTAGTGGGAGAGGGGCGGATGAAGGGAAAAGGGAGTGGGAGACAAATAGACCAGAATATTCCATTTGCACGTGTGAGGAAGGACAGGGGAATGTGGCAGTGGCATGAGCCTGGGGTGAGGGGCAGGCAGGGTGGAGAATGTTGGGAGGGGAGCCTCCACACAGACAGCCCCGGACATCTAGATGGAAGAGTGGTCGCAATCCCCTCTGCAGCCTTCTGACGTTCAAAAGACTTAAATTGTCAAAAAGAAAAAAATAATAATTTACCAACATTATAGTTTTCTCGACTCATTGCTACGTGGCTCCAGGAAGCCACTGGCCATGAGTTAAAGTGTTATGAAGATTTTTCTACTTTTCACTCTCTTGCACTCAAAATGATATTTCCTGTTCCACCAAAGGCATCTGTCAGCGAAGGAGCAGGGCCAGGGAGGGTGAGAATTAGCCTTGTAAGAGAGAGAGGCGAGCCTGGGCAGTCCGTGGGCACTGCTGGGCTCTCTTCTGCTTCCTTTAGTTGCTCATTCTGAGTCTGAGATCGATGGCAGGCTCCCTGGGGTGTGTGAATTAGGTAGAGCTGCGGCACACAGCCAGGCAAGGTGTTCTGCTTGCTTGCTTGTTCTCTCCTCCTCTCTCTGACTCTCTCTTTTCTTCATCCTTCCCAGTGTTCCTCCTCCTCACTCTGCTTCCCTCCCACCTTCTCTCCCTCTGTGCCTTACTGCAGTGCCACTTTCTCCTCTGGAGACTTGGTTGTGACTTCTCTAAGATGCATGCCCCCTGGCAGAACTACACGGCCACTGAAAGCCTGGCGAGCTCCGTAGCACACCTACCTGCACTCCCACCACAACTGGAGCCCGCATGGCACTGTGGGCTGTTCCCTCCTGTAGTGCCCACCTGCAACCTTATGTCCTGGAAGTGGTTTCCTTCCCCCCTGTATACCTGAGTCCACCAACGATGCTGGTGGGGACGCTGACAGGATGGTGGTGCTGACGGTGAGGGTAGAGATGATGCTGAGGGGCGTGAAGATGACGGTGTGGTGATCCCGACGATGGCGGCGATGCTCACAGTGGTGGTTGGTGGTGGTAAGGACAGTAGTGGAGATTTTTTTTATTTGTCACTGTCCTTGTCCCTGCTGGCAAGATGAAAGGGACAGGAAGGTTTCCTGACCATCCACATGCAGAATTTCCAAATCTGCCCCCAACCTCCAGGGTGGACAGATCGAGTTTCCCGGCTGCACCCAAGGAGCAGGTGGTCCCCATTCACAACAGAATAGGGGTGCCCAGCCTCTCCACCACTCTTACAGAAAGGGGAGGAGGTCAGAGTCTGGGAAGTGCTGCCCCAGGGAACGAGAGGGGCTGCTGGGTGGGGTGGGGGATCAGTGGGAGAGCAGCAGGCCCCAGAGAAGGCGAGCAGCAAGATGCAGGGAGCCCCTTTGCTTGTCGCAGCACCCCTCTTTTCTGCCCTGATATAAGGCACCATCCCTTCAGTAGGAAGCAGTGGTAGGTGTGCAGCCCGGAGTCTGTGAACCCCAATGGGCCCAAGCCGAGACCTGGACAGAGAGGCGTAGACCTTGGGAAGGGGCAAGGACCGGTGGAAACACCAATTACATCTTTTGGAGGAGGAAGGACTCAGATGGCTGTGGAGGGAAGCTGGGGGTGGGGAGAGTATGAGGGCGCAGCGGCTGTTGGGGCTGAGGAGGGGTGGGGCAGGAGGAGACGGCACCCGAAGACGATGTTCAAGGCCATTTGAGAACCATAGTCGCTGATCCACATCCTTCTTTATAGTTAGGGGATTTCGGTGAAATGGTTGGTTGTAAGAACAACTTTTAATCCACCTTCCTCAAAGCTTAGATCACCGAAGGAAATGGGGTATAGATGGCTAGTGAGAACCCTGGCTAAATTCACAATCCTATTTTCCTTCCTGTAGACTCTGGCCAACTGTGAGATGGGGCTGGCCCTGGGAGAAGTGGGGTAACCTCCATAACTGGAAGGAAGTGAATCCTAAAAAAGACATGAACTGGAAAGCCAGCCGTGTGACCTTGGTAAATCACAAGGCCATTCGTAGCTTGTGTCCACTAGGCTAGTGCAAGTACTGTGATAGTGAACAATCACAACGTTGGGGCACCGAGATGCATGACTCCCAAGAGTTCTTACCTAGACAAGACTCGACTCTTCCTACTGTGGACCCCTCATCTCCTCTGACTTTAGACAGCAGTGATAGCACAGGGCCAAGCTGCCAGTGGTTCTGACAGCAGAGCTTTGACTGGAGAGCTCTGGGATGCTGGCAGCAAACACGGGCCTCCGGTGCTCCCTTTTAGTCTCTGATGACTCTGAGCTGCCGACAGCTGGGCCTGCAGTGATTTCCAAAGCGTGGTGGGTCTCCATTGCGGTGATCCAACGCACCTGCAAACTGCACAGTTCCAGTCATCAGCCATTGCATTCTGTTCTTGGCAATCCTCCCCGGAACGGGATAATCTCCAAGGGACATAAAAGCTGTGACCCCTAGACCTCTTCTGCCCTTCCAGGCTGCAATGAGCCTCCACCACAGGCTGCCAAGCTGTCAATACAACAGAGCTGAAGCAAGACAGTATTGGGGTCAAAAAACACCCACCTCACTAATGCTTCTGAAAAGCGAAAGGGATGAATCCTCTCCATTGTAACTGCTGTGCTTTCATAAAGCAAAGTTTGCTTTTCAGGTAAAAACAACAACAACAAAGAAAACCCCCAAACCAGCTTCACCAAGGCAGTGAAAACCCACAGATGTTGTCTGTGAGCCCTGCAGAGAAGCCAAAAATACGTCGGCACTTAAAAATAACCCTGCACTTTACGGGTAGTTCCTTGTTCACGCTTCCGTGTCCTTCTCTGGTGCGCAGGTCCATAATGCTAAATTAACTGTTAACAGGTATTTTTAAATAGCCCAGTTTATGCTCATTTAAAAATATTCCTCTTCCCGATTGGATTATTTTTACCTTCCAAATTGCTGCACTCTTCCATTGGTGGCGGAAGCCACTGGTGGGGTCAGAGCTCTATTGAGCAGCTCTGGATCCCGTGGCTGCTTTCCATGGACAAGTGTGCACCGCCTGCTGGGGGCTGGTGGTGGCTGGGTCTGTGTGTGTGACTCTGTGCTGTGGTGCGGTCTCTCGTGCAGGGTCACTGCCCGCATGGTGAGGACCACCTCACCGAGGGGCTGGGTGGTACCAGGAGTACTTGTTGGCCCCTCTGAGCACACCCCGCTCTCTTCACCCCCTGCAGGAGCATGGCATGGGCGCTGACAGTGAAAACAAGAAGAACCGAAGCCCGGGGTGGACGTTGCTTCCTCCACAGTCCCCGGGGACTTCCATTTCACTCTTCACTTGCATGAGGTTTGCTCAGTTCTTCGCTTGTGAAGCCAAGAACCTGGAATGATGCCGAATCGGACCACTATCCAGTAGCCACTTTTGCTCCTTTTGGTTTCTGAGTGGAGACCACCAAGTTGAAGTCCTGTTTCCATAACACTGAACCGAAGGACTGCGCTAAGCAGACCCCATTGTGGGTGTGGCCATAGAAGTTTCTCAGAGCAGCTGTTCAACACGGTGTCATTCTTCCCACGGGAAAGGCCATCCCAGGCTGTGTGAATGGTCTATAAAAGGCCAGGGCACGTCACTCCCCTCTAAGTAAGTTGTCTTGGTTTGGTGGTTTGTCTTCAAGTGAGGCCGTCTTCTGACTCAGGAGGTAGGTAGGGAGTTAGGAAACCTCATGTCTATGAATAAGAAGTTGGGCACTGAGAAAACCTCACTTCCTGAGCTGATGACATGAACAGAACTGACCTGTGAACACTGTGGAGACTTCTTGACCCACAGCCCTCCCGGTCCATGGCGATGGATGGCTTCAGTCTGACCATCCAATACCAAGAACTCCCTGTCTGACGACGACGGAGGAGCGAATGACACAGAGCCCAGTGTCTGGCGTGGACGGCGCATAACCCAGCTTCCTAGGACTGACGGCGCCCATGCGCACAGATGCCAATGAACACTTGCTGTCTCAGGACCTCTGAGACAGGGCTGCAGTGAGCCTGCCCGCAGTCCCCTCAGGAGGCACGCTCTGCCTCCGCTTTGCTTCTCCTCCTGCTTAAATCTCCTCTGTGTTCTTGAGTTCTTCTCCAGTGTGACCAAGAGCCTTTGACCGCTGGCTGTGGCCTGAATCCAGTGATACAGCCTGACATAGCCTCCACGCAAACATCCAAATCAAGAGACCAACATGGATCCATCAGCACCCCGCAATCCTCAGACTCTTCAGGCTTTCCGAGTTGTGCAATGTAGGGTCCAGATCAGAATGGCGTGCAGTTATTTATTGTGCCTCTTTAGCCTGGAATATGTCATTCATGGCATAGCACGGTTGGAGATTGAACAGCAGCAGTGTATAATTTAGCAACCATAACATTCACCCTGCTATGTGTACAACTCAACAGCGCATAGTATTGTCATGGAATCAAGCGGCTGCACCTCTGTGATGTGCTGCTTGAAGCTTCATCCTTCTCGAGACGCCCATGTTTGCACATTCTCTCAGTCCCCACACCCTACGAATCCACATTCTGTCTAGGGGTCTGTTGCTGTGGACATTTCACACAAATGGGGTCACCTGCTATAGACCAATCGTTCATAGAACATCTGGGACTCAAATTTGGCTGACTTTCCTCCTGGTTGATTTCTGACCCTCCATCTTGTCCTCATAAAACAGCACTGGAGGGATGTAGTATTCTTCTCGAGGCATCTCATCAGGGCGCACACATTGTCATCTGTGTCGTTACTGATGCTCTTTTATTTCTTGATTGAGGCAATGTCTGCCAGCTTTCCTTTTCCATTGTCAAAGTATCCTTTCCCATCGTAATTAATGTTACTCTGTGAGAAGATGCTTTGAAGCTTTGTCTTCCCCAACAAGCTTGTATATGTGGGCATTGATTTCTATCGATATGAGCTCATGAAACATGATCACTTTATTCAATGGGTGAAACAAAAGTCACTACTGTCATTTATTTGGATGTTTGCAAGGCCCCAGGTTCAGCCAGTCCATTAGGAATTGTGTTTTCTGGCTTCTGCATCTCATCCTCATGTCCCCCTACATCTGGGGTGTCCTTCTTTATTCAGACACAAAATGCTCAGATCTAGCTGTGCTCCAAGCTCCAGAACCAGAAGCTCCAGAGCCTCTATCGGGGAAGGGGTTTTAGGAGAACTGGGCACTTCCCGGTACTGAAAACCAGTGTCAATGAGCAGCAATGCATTAAACCCACAGGTGAACCAGGCAGTCACAGAAGGTGGGAAACAGTGCTCCATGAGAGAGAAGGCTGGGGCCTCTGGATGGGAGAGAGCAGCATGAAAATCAGAGGATTCACTCGCAAACTCGGCTGTCTTCAAGAGCATCGCAGGCTGCAGTGTGACGCCCGAACCAGCGGCCCCTGAGTGTATCTGGAGGAATGAGCAGAGCTGCCGGGCTCTGAGGAGGGCGCTCCTACCCCGTGGAGGTCACGTGGGAAGGTCAGAGCCACAGCCCCATTTTGGACTGGCAGAGTAAAGAAATTTTGTTCAGAATGTTAATGGAAAACTTGAGTGTGCAGAGCAGCTTCCTACGGATGTAATACAATATCCCCGGATGATGGACAGCTGGTGGGGGAGAGAAGTGGGAGGAACGCCAGCCGGCCAAACTGCCAGACATAGGAGGGAAGCCATCTTGGATGTTCCAGCCTGGTGAAGCGACCCATGGGCAGTTGGTTCTACCTCTGGCCAGTGAAGTAATTTATGACTGGAGAGGCTAAGAGGCTTATTTGGGGGTGTCTAGGTCTGGGATTCTACTCTAGGCATCTCTATTGGAAGGTGCTTCTTCCTGCAAGAATGCCAGGGGTGTGTGTGTGCACATGCATGTGCACCTGCGTGTGCGTGTATAACTGTGGGGGGAGTGGGTATCTGTCACGCAGCTGCAGGGCTGGCATGTGGACCAGGCAGGCTGGGAAGCCAGGCAGGAGTCGAGGCTGTGGTCGGAGGGCGGTTCCATCTTCTCCCGGACACTGTTCACTCTGGTGTCTTTGAACTGATTGGGTATGGTCCATCCAAATTATCCAGGGTGCTGTTCTTTACTCAACGTCAGTGGATTACAGGTTCTAACATCATCTACAAATGCCTTCACAGCCACGCCTGTGTAGCTTGGTATTTTAGCGTAGTCGTACGACAGTAGCACAAATCCTTCTGAAACTACCTTAGTTTGTCCTGGGCCAAACAGGCAGGTAGCCCCTGCTCCCCTCCCCGACTTGGGCTGCCAGCATAGGCTATTCTAAGGCCCAGGGTAGGAGAGAGAGGCAGTCAGGACACCCCGATTTCACCACCGCAGGAGACGTTTAAGTAACTCTGAGAAGGCCTATTGCCAAAGGAGTGGTAAAAGTTGCCAGGTTTTAAAGAGTGAGTAAAATATTAAAAACGAATTAGAGATAGAAAGACTTCCGTGAACATGAAACGTAAAGTCCAACATCACCAAGAATCCAGAGCAGAGACAATAAAATCTTTTAGGAATTAAAAAGATGGAATCTTTACATGAAAGAATAATCTTCAAATTGATTTTAAAATAATTTCTTTGAATACTCAGAAGCAATCTTCAAGCACCAAGGGTGATTTTTAAGTAGGAAAAAGACTTCTTCCATTTAGGAAATACAGCTTATGCGCCATCTACGCTGAATAAAGATGTGAGAAAGCAGATATTAAATTGGGTAAAGACGGAATTTTAATATGCCAGAAAAGCATTTTGGAAGACCAACAAAATAAGACAAAAATTGTCCTGAGTGTGTGAGAATGAACTTTGGCTTTGAGCTTCCAGGCAACCAAAGCAAAAATAGAACACAAGACATTCACCTTCTTGGTTGAAGCACGTGATACTGAAAACTGTCTCATGGGAGAGATAGTCATCAGACTTTATGTTGCTGTAACAAAAATACCATCCATACGCAGTGTAAGGAATTATTTATTTCTCTCATGGTTTCAGGGGTCAATTTATCATTGGGGGAAGGAGAGGTCGAGGAGGGCATTTTACATTATTATGTGGACAACAAGCACACACCCCCCCCCCACACACACACAAGCACAAGGGGCCAGGGCATGATTCAGCCTCTGAGATACGCCTGTACCCCCATAGGACTGTAACTTGTAACATATTGGCTGTGTCCTCTTTTCCCTCTCCTGCATTCAGCTCTGTATTCTCCAAGTACTCTCCAGGCCATCGTGGGGCGCACAGCCCAGGAGGGGAGGTGTGGGGTCCCAGGTGGGCCTGTGTTGCACAAACATGGTCCTGGGGGTTGAGAAGACCCGCCCCAGGTCCCACTCTATGGTAAACCACCATTTCGGTAGGGTGCGGAACTAGTCTGGCAGTTTGGGGTGGCTGCTTGTGTGGGAGAACTTGCTGACCACCCAGAAAGGGACCCATGGCCAGCAGCGGGGCTCTCCAACTCTCCTCGATCAGTGTGCCAATGTACTTACTGCAGACTTCTGGATAATGGCCTGCTTCCAACTCACTGGCTGGAGGCTGAGCCTTTATCTTGCTCAGAGAGAGTGAATTCACAAGGGAAAAAAAAAATGTATCTTCCCCGTGTCTGTAGTTCCTTGGGGTGGACTAGATATTCTCAAGCGCGAGGAAGTGATGATATTTTAGTGTTAAGCAGTAGTTAAAGCAGAATTGTGCAGCTCCTGAGCCAGAGAACGACACCCCAGACGCGGCCAGCAGCACACGCTGACGGACGGAACACATCTGGAGGGAAGCAGTGGGAGAGAGCCCCCCACAGCAGGCAGCACCCCCACAGCAGGCAGCACCCCACTGCCTGCCTCTCTCCTTACAACTCAACATCCAGCCCGGAAGGTGCAGAGCAAAGCTCCAAGTGTCCAGACCTCTCAAGTCCAATCACACACCCTACTGAGCAGAGCCTCCTCTGGAATTAGCGCTGCAAGGGGCGAGGTGGAGGTGTCAGTGATTGTGGCCGGCAGCCCCCCAGGGTCCGGCAGAGGAGGGGGCCGCAGCGGGCGCCTGCTCCGCTCCCCGGCATGAGGACTCATGAGGACTCCTGCGAGGGAGCAGGAAAACATGGCGCCTGTGCCCGGGCCCCACCAGGTACAACGCAACCGAGATGACAGGAACGTGATGTCTGAGAAAGCAGTGTGGCTTGCCGCTTCTTCTTTAAAGAGAAAAAAGGTAGAGTTTCTATTTCACAGTAAAAACAAAACAGGCCAGGCACCGGGCCGCTTTTTAAATACCATTTTATTTTTTCATTTGCCAATGATTAACTTTGAAGCTATGAGGAGAGTATCATGATCATAGTGAATAAAAAAATATAGATAGAATACAATATCAGGTTATACACGTTAGTTTTCATAAAAAAAAAACCACCTCGTTGTCCATCCATATCTTCAGGAGCTGAATGCTCTGGAGAACACATTGAATTTGTGGATGTTTTTCTGGTATTTTTGTTTTTTTACATTTCCACCAGTTAGAATTAGGAATTCATCTTACGAATCATTTGAAAGTGATTATTACAACAAACAGAAGGGCCACAAAAAGTTAAAACAAGTTCTAAGAACCACCAAATATATATAAATCTCTCTATATACAAACTTCTGTACAGGAGACTGAAATACAGAGAATGCTCCAGTCTAAAACCATCTTGTGTGGTACGCAGGCTTTTACAGCAAAGAATGCCCGTGTTTCTTCTTCCTATACCCATCTGATCCAGTATCCTCAATGGTGTTTCTACTCCATAAATTAGTAACTGTTCAGTAGCTGAGAAATATCCTATTTTAAATTATACCAGGGAAAAAACAACCAAGAACCCAAACCAGGAACCTCCCTGAAGGGTTGAACTCTGAGTTGCTCGGCATAGGTTGCAGACATAGCCACCCCACACAAGTCTGGGGTGGGCTGGGGTCCGGGCGTTAGCAGACGGTGGGCGGCCAGGGGGGTCGTGAGAGTTCTCACATCACGGCGGCGCGCTGCTCACCTCTCCGGGCTGACATAGCAGCCCGGCTCTTCGCTAACACACATCATTTGGCACAAAAACAAAGGATGTTGGGCAAGACTGGGGCTGTCTCTAAGACTGACCTGTGAGGGGTCCCCAAGTGTTGATGAACTCCAGGCGCACCTTGGTCCTCTGCCCCCCTGAGGACACCCCAGGTGAGGGCCACGGGTGAACCACCTCCCTCTTTCTGGGAAAAGCCCATGCACTGAAGGTTAGACACCACAGCTCCCCACCCCCAATGAGGTAACTGCCAGACAGGAAAGATGGGGTGAGGGGGGGACAGCTGGCCTTTGAGGCAGGCCCGCGGCTGCTCACTGCACGATCCCGGAGTCCACCGAGGTCTGCTTGCGGGTGGTCTTTGGAGGAGGAGGGGGTGGCGTCTTGCTGGGCAGCGGAGGCGGCTGGAAGACATGACGGGAGATGTCATGTTACTTCGGTCCCCATGTGGAGAGGTCTGTCTCTAGGAGGGGCTGCTCCTTGGCACAGCAGTTGGAGCAGGAAGCGATGCAGGTTGCTGGACTGGAGCCGTGCCCCGCACACCGGCTGGCTGAGGGCTCGTACAACGCTCACCCAAACCTGGCTGCCTGGCCACCGTGGGTTCCTCCGACAGCTCTGAGTGCTTGCTCACCACGTGCACAGTCCTCAAGGTGCACAGCCCCCACGCTTGGCTGCCTTAATACAGGTGCCACGGCAGTGGTGACTGGTCTGCTATCAGGGACGGGCAGGTCCCGGGGAGGTTCTACCGAGGTGGCGGCAGACCCTTCCCTTGCCTTGTGAACCGGAAGTCAAGGTGGTCAGGCTTCCCTGGATGTGCGGGCCCCACAGTTCTACTGAGCTGGAAAGAGCTAGCGATGGCACCAAATGGGTGATCTTCACTGGGTTCTAAAGAAAGTTGACTTAAAAAAATGGCAGGCCTTTTGAACAACTACCCAAAGATAATAACATAATACAAAAAATAAAGTAACCCTCCACTACTTTTTCAAGGGGGGAAAAATAGGTGGCTGGTGAATCTGAGCCGTAGGCTACTGGACATCTTAGAAAGAGAATGAACTAGCCAGGCACCAGTGGATCACACCTGTAATCCTAGCTACTCAGGAGGCTGAGATCTGAGGATCATGGTTCAAGCCAGTTCAGGGATGAAAGTCCGTGAGACTCTTATCTCGAATAAACCACCAGAAAACTGGAACTGGTGCTGTGGCTCAAGTGGTAAAGCATTCACCTTGAGCTGAAGAGCTCAGGGATAGCACCCAGGCCCAGAGTTCAAGCCCCACAAAAAGAAAGAGAATGAAGTTACAGCTGGAAGCGAATGGCCCTGCCTGACGCCAGCAGCGGTAGGCCTCTGTGACCAGGCACCCATCACAGACAAACAGAGGCGTGCCACAGCTGTGGGTCCATCACAAGGTAAATGAGCAATGGAGCCAATGCGCCGACGGCTGAAGCAATGAGCCGAGCTGAGATGGTGGTGCATAGCCCAGCAGGGCGGCTGGGAGGGCAGCTCGCAAGCCACCGCCTGGCTTAAGGGGCTTGTGGCTTGCTCACAGCCTGCAGCGGAGGCAGGCACGTAGGGAAACGCTGGAAAAGTTTGCAAAGGACCACAGAACGACGCGAGCTTTTCTCACCGGCCAAGTTTCTTCCCGACTCCCAGACAAGGATCTATGGCTGAGGATTTGGGTGAGTCATAGAATTCACACCTTTATTAACTGAACCCAAGCCAGTGGAGAGGATGCTAGGCCTTCACCTAACCAAACAGAAATGGCACCGGGAACTTGGAATGATGTGGTCCAGGAGAGGGGGAGGGGCAGGAAAATGTTCCCCAAATTTTCCGTTTACTTGTATAGGGAGACCAGGGGGACATTTCTATTTTTCTAGTAAAATAAAAGAGAGGAAATTGAAGATGTGAGCCAGTAGGCTAGAACACCCGACAAAGCCAAGGTTCCTCCTGGACTCCGCAAGTCTCCTTTGCGGCCACCACACAGCTACAGAGCTGGGAAGGTCAAGTTTACACTGCGGCTTAATTTGGCCTCTGAGGAGCAGCCCGCAGCATCACCTGGTCCCTGGTTCTCCACCGAGCCACATCTGGGAGGCATTGACACTGGTCTTGGAAGAGACACCTGCCCCTTCCAGGCAAAAGCAATACCCAAATAGACGCTATTAATAAGGACTCTCTCCTCCACTCTTCTCACAAAGAGAGGAAAAGTCTGCAGAGCACTCAGGGAAACAGTCTTCCTGAGGAGGAACAGGAAATGGAAAACAGAAATGGCATGCAGAATTTCTATTGTCTAGAAAGAGCAAAAAGCCACACCTGCGCTTCCCCGCCCCTGTGTATCCCCATGTGCCACAGGGTGTCTGAGACTATAGAATTACTTAACAGAGCAGCTGCGTAAATACGAGCAGAGGCATTTACTCTGCAGACTGAGCTCCTTTAGTTTTACAAGGCCATGAATCGTATGCGCACGGGGAAGGGGTGAGACTCAGAAGTGGACTTTCTGGTTACTGCAACCATCACCCAACTGCACCTCCTAAACTGGAGCAGCGGGTCTGACCAAGGGCAACAGTTGTGAGAACCAGGGGCCAAGGCACTGGACCTAAATGGAAGGATTCCACACGGTGGTGGCCGGCAGCAGTAACCAGATCACAGGCTAATGCGCATCAGTGCCCCAAGCAGGCTCAGGGGCCACTGGGCACGGTTCATACCACACCAGTGCCCAAGGAGCAGCAGCCTCGGGTGCAGGTGGGAGCGGGCTCAGCACTGCTGGAGGAAGCCAGCATCCAGAACCCACATGAGGGGTCCACGGGGCTGGAGCACGGGGGGGGGGAGGAAAGGGGGAGGGGTACCGGTGCTGTCTCAGAGCCTGACGACCCCTGCTCTACGCACAAGGGGCACCGCCGGGACCTGGGCTGTGGGGCACGGGTTTGTGCCTCCTCTCCAGGGCAGCGTGCACACAGACAGCACAGGCAGACAGACAGACAGAAGCGTGCACACAGACAGCACAGGCAGGCAGGCAGGCAGACAGACAGACAGACGCCTTGGCAGAAAAGCTGCCCTCAAAATCAAAATTTTGGTTCTCTTCTGCCATCCCAGCTACCCAGGAGGCTGAGAGGTGAGGATCACAGGTCAAAGCCAACCTGGGCAGGAAAGTCCATGGGGCTCTTATGGAAATGAATCAAGTGGTAGAGTACCAGCTTTGAGCAGGGGTTAAAAAAAAAGGTAAGGGACAGAGCCCAGGCCTTGAGTTCAGGCTCCAGTACTAGCATAAAAGCAAAAAAAAACGGGCTGGAAAGGTGGCTCAGTGGTAGAGTGCTTGCCTTGCATGCAAGAGGCCCTGGGTTTGATTCCTCAGCACCACATAAGCAGAAAAAGCCGGAAGTGGCACTGGGGCTCAAGTGGTAGAGCACTAGCCTTGAGCTGAAGAGCTGAGGGACAGCGCCCAGGCCCAGAGTTCAGGCCCCACGACCAACAATACAAACAAACAAAAATCAAGGCTTGGTAGGAACTGCACGCCCAAGGCGAGACGGCCGCTGCTGGGAGGGGCTCCCTCCTCCCCGCGAATCAGGAAGCATGGCACGCGGCCTCCCGCACCCTCGGAGCCAGGGCTCACCTGCCCGCGCCCCCCTCGGAGCCAGGGCTCACCTGCCCGCGCCCCCCTCAGCCCCCCTCAGAGCACAGGGCTCACCTGCCCGCACCCCCCTCGGAGCACAGGGCTCACCTGCCCGCGCCCCTACGTGTGAGGTGCTGTCAGTCAAGCCCAGGCTGCTCCTGTCTCTTCCCTCACATCTGGAAGCGGGGGTGGGGGGGTCGCGTGTTGTTAGGGGGGGGGAGGAGGGAGCCCTGCGGGTGACACTTACCCTCTGGTGGGGAGGCGGGGGAGGGGGTGGGGGCGTCGGCGAGCCCCCCAGGTCCTGGGTCTCCATCAGGTTCCCGTAGTCTGCCGTGCTGCCTTTGAGAGGCAGAGGGGGCGGGACATCCGCCGCGTCCACGCTCGTCCCGCCGCCCGTCACGCCATTCAACTCCAGACCTGGAAGATCAGGGATCTACTTTACACCGGCCTGGGACGCCCCTGCGGCCCGGTGCCCGCGGCTGAGTCCTGGTTCCCGGCTTGAGGAACACTCCGTCCGGGGGAACATCTGCCCATGGAGCAGAGAGCCAGGGGGACATTGAGAACTTAAAGGGTAGGATTTCCTTCTAATGGAATGCTCTAGAAACGGAATAGCAAGTCTCACAACGCGCTGAAAACCAGAGCTTTCAGAAGACATCGGGCTTCTGTGAAACACTGAAGTTGACGCAGCTCTTCGCGGAGCCCCTGCCCGTGGCTTCTCCGCAGCCACTCTCTGGAGCCGGCCTGCCCGGACGGTCCCCGGGGAGAAAGCCCCAACAAGGGGCACACACGGCCCCCACCTCCCGCTCCTGGCAGACCGCACGGGAGGGGTGGCTGCTGCTCTCCCCCAGCACAGGGGAAGAGGGGTGCATGGGGGACCGCACGGGGCGTCCCGACGCGGCCAGCACCCCGGACCACCATCCCCTCCCCGCTCCCCCCTCCCTGAGTATCCTGGGAACGATCTGTTTTCTTTCATATCAGAGAGAGACACATTGACAGGTTTGCTGATGGGCGTCTTCTGGAGTTCTCCCCAGTGGCTCATCTGATGATAAATCAATCGTTCATTAGGAAATCCTTCTCAGGAAGCAGGGGTCCTGTCAAAGGGGAGGCCACGCTTCACAGGGGGCGGGGGAGCAGGAAGAGCGCTGCTGGCTTGTCTTACGACGGTGAAACAGGCATGGCATAAACTCTGCCATTTTGCCATCTACTAGTGTGTGACCCAGGGACAATGTGTCTCTGTTGTCACCCACACAGATGGAGTGTGCACCCCGCCTCACTCCCTGAGTCTTCAGTACTTCCACCCTTGGCCTGTTCCAGGTACTTGCTCTACGTGCAATGAGACAGAACTTTCCCTTGGTGCCCGGCCCACCTCTCTCAGCTGTTTCCCAGGCTCATCAGTGCTGCAGCGCCTCGGCACCGCATTCCTTTTTCTAGCAGTATAATGTTCCATCGCACGCGTCGCCGCCCCTCCCCCCTTTGGGTGCACATCTTGTTCATTTTGTCAGCTGATAGTATTTGTACTGTTTCCAGCTTTCTCTAATAACAATGTGGCGGACATTCTCATACAAGTATCCGAGGACTTTCCAATTCTTGAGAGGGATTATAGGTTTAGAAATGGAATTGCTGGGTCATATATGGTAATTTGGAGAAAACATCAAACCATTTCAAACAGTGTTTTGGAATAGAAAATTCCTTTTGGAAAGGATTCCTGTGGTTTAAAGAATGGGGAAGGACGTCACCACCTTCCTTCCAAGTACCTCGGACATTCTTGGCTTACTAAAAGTGAGCTCCATCTATCTACTCCTGGAGCCAAGAAACCACCACCTGAGGGTCTCCAGAATCACCGCTATTGTCCTTTCTGCAAGAAGTCAAGTGCTCGCTGTTGTCTGTCTGTCCACCGCACTGCTCTCTATCTTGGAGCCCTCCCTCTGGCCAGCGGAGGAGTGGACGCCCCCAATTCTCCAGCCACTGATTTTCGAATTCAGAGACGAGCTTTGGCCCGAGCTGCTGGCGTCCAGCCCATCCTGAGGGTCATACCTGGACGCTGGGCTGTGATGCCCTGGGCCTGCTGCTGGGGCGGTGGGGAGGAGTCACCGCGCAGAGCCCTGCTCGAGGGGCCGGGGCGTGCGCAGCGGGGGACAGGCTCTGTGACTTACCAGACTGAACGCTGAAACTGAGCTTGGCCCTCGGCGTGACCGGAGGCGGGGTGTGCTGGGAGCCTGGCGGAGCTGGGGACACGGAGAAGCGCCGCTCACTGCCCATCACATTGAGCACCTGGCTCTTGGGTCTCTGTGGCCGTAAGGGACTGATCTACCGGGAAGAGAGAGCCCCGGGGCAGGGCAGGGTGAGAGCTCCGGCCCTGTGCCGAGGCCCCTCCCCCAGGCTCCACGGTGCATATCTGAAAACAGGAGTCTGGCAAATGGCCCAGTCCAGCTATGTCTCCACATGACAGGTGTCCTTCTAAAGAAGGGGATGTTGTGCGCACACACACACACACACACACACACACACACACCAGGAGAACAGAGGAACAGAGTGGAGGGCCGACCTGCCTCTGCAGGCCAAGGAACACCAAAGGATTCTGTCAGTTTCAGGAGCTGGGGTGGAGGATGGAGCAGGTGAGATTGTCCTGCACCTGAACCTCGGACTTCAGCCCCAGAATGGAGAGGGGATGGACTCCTGGACTGCTCAGCCCCAGCAGTGTAGCCCCTTAGTGTGGGCCTCATGCCGGGTGGGGGTGGGGTTCCCAGGCTTCCCAAACACAATGAACAGCGGCACAGCGCTGCCGGAAGCCATTCGATGCCCAGCAAGACGACCCCGGCAGCCCCCAAAGACTCAAGAATGGAGAGGAAGTCTAGAAACATTAGCAGAACTTGTGCTGCATCCCTGCCACCTGTTACTGGGCGAGAGTTCTTTCTCTGTGACTTCTGTGGGCCTCTGGCTTCCGGTGCGCTTGACTTTCCTTGCCTGAGCCCCTTCCCCGGGGCTTGTTCTGGCAATAAATTTTGTTTACGTATTTCCTATACCTTGGCCTCAGATCAGTGGGCCTCAGGAAGACCAGGAATTGCAAAATATTCAGAGGTAGAAGTAATCAGAAAAGTTATTAACTCAACCAAAACAGCAGGACAGTTTCTCCTGCTCCCCCAGGAAGGAAGGGCAGGCAGGGCTCCGGCCTCGGTGCTACAGTCTGACCTGCAGGGGCGCGCGCACGCGTGTGCATGCATATGTCTGTGTGTGTGTGTGTGTGTGTGCACGCGCGCGTGGGTGGGGAAGGGACTGGTTTGAGTGAGGAAGTGCAGGTGAGGTGCAATGTCCATCCCAGGAAAGGACCACAAAGCCAGGAGCATCTTAAGCTTCCAAGGCAGGCTGGGAGGCTGTGCCTGGGCAGGAGGTGGGTCTCGCAGAACGGTGAACGAGGGGCCCAGGGCTCAGCCAACAGGCCCACCTGAGACCCACCCTGTGGGGATGGGTGTGGGGAGGCCTGCTCGGAGGCCTGGTGCCGTGCCAGGCTGACACATATACCCAAGGGCTGGAGAACACGGATGGGGAGACTCAACCCGGGCCTGGTAGGCTCCACCTGGAGAAGCTAGAAATTTGCCTCTGGAGCAGACGGGCTCAGAGAAGGTGGAGACATCATGGATGGTGCAAATCAAGTAGGAGACTAAGCCCAGTCCCAAGGGTTAAGGAGAGGAACGTTCATACAGTCTGGAAAGGTGAATGAGGGCAAGGGCAATGCAAGGCTAGGTGCCTGGCGAACACTAGGGGGCGCCAGGGCTACCTGGGGAACACAGCTCCTCTCTGGGGGCTGGGGCTGCTCCCGGCCTCTCTCCCACTCCAGGCTGTGCTGGCACTGACCTTACCAATATCTGTGGCCTGGTGGTGGTGGTGGTGGTGATATGGGGGGGGGCAGGTGGTTTTCTGGCTGCCCCCAGCTGGAAGTGGGGTTCCTGCCCTCCTGGTGTGGCTGCTGGCTCTAGTGAGTGTGGCAGATGTTAACCAACAATGCGGTCAGCTCTGCGTGCTGATGGTGCTCAGTGCCAGTGGTGGTGCTGAGGCCCTGCACCCCTGGCCTGCTGTTCACAGGTGTCCTGGCAGGGAGCCGGGGCTGCCCATGGGAGGGCAGAGGTTTCCTGGGATGATGGCTTAGCACTTGCTCTGACCTCGGGACTTCTCACCCAACCCAACCAGGCTCAGCTCCACCACCCGGCTCTACTTCGAGGCTCCCAAACTTCTGCCATCATAGGGCTAGAGAGGACATTCCAGACCGCGAGGGCTGCTGGCATCACAGGAGGGGGCGGAGGCTGTGGGGTGAGGGCTGGCGCCTGGGCACCAGATGCTGACCTGTGTCCAGTGTGGGTCCAGAGCCTGACGCCCAGGGCCACACACACGCTATGTGGAGACACAGGGGCCTCGCTGCGGTCACAGCACAGGCTCAGAGCGCTGAGGGACGTCTGCCTTCCAACACCCCGTGACCACTGCCCTCAGAGCCGGGACAGACCCTCGGTGTCTTAAGAGACAACAGCAGTGCAGTGTGTCATATTAAGACATGGCCCTGTCTGAGTTGTCATGAAGAACCCTTACATCACGGCCATGACAGAGCCGCCAGTCACGGCTGCTGTCCAGCAAGGAAAGCTTTTTCCACTCACCAGACAAGCCTACATGTGTAGAGAGTATACCACGCCCACATCGCCCCGGAAGCCGGCAGTCCGCGGGGCCCTCTTCCCACCTCGTTCCAGCCTCTGAACAGTGCTTTCTGTGCCTCATTTCTGCACTCAACCCCAAACACTGTGGTGTGCTTCTGGGACGCCCTCCCTGCGATGAGAGCAGACCCCCTGGACTTCGCTCCCTCCGGACGCCCAGGACGCTAGGGGTGAACACGAGCCTCTGGGTCTGTCCTAATGTCAACTTGCTAGCGTGTGTCAAGTCCCTGCAAATCCTTCTGAACTATGGTCAAGAGAACTGTACATGTGGCAGCTGGGGTGGGGGGTGTGGAGTCTGGCTGGCAGACAGGAGGGGCATTGGGGTGCTGGCTGGGCGGGTAGTGATCAGCTACGATCCTGGTCAGGAAGGGGTGAGGGGGAGGCAGCTGACATGCAGCACTGGTAGGCCTCGTCTTCCTGGACACCAGGTCCTTTGTGGAACCAAGCCACACAGAGCACGGGAACCCCAAGACGCCAGGGCCTGCCAGAGACGGACCCGTCCACAGCCCTGGGAGCAGGGGCTGAGGGCTAAGCCATCACCCTCCAGAGAGCAGGCCGCTTGACTCTGCAGCTCTGATGGCTGACGTTAGGGATGAGGAGAGCCTAGGTTTTCAGATGACAAACTCAATAAAATCCACCCAGCAGCCCTCTTGGCTAGTTGTGCCAGAGCGATGGGTCCCAAAGGCTCCCACGGAATGAGGCAGATACCCGTCAGATTACCGTTTCCGAAAGGATCACAGCCTCGGACGGCTGCAAGGAGCCGTCAGCCGGCTTGAATTCCTTGTCAAATATCTCCTGGTGCTTGCTGTTCCGCTTCTCCTTCTTCTTGTCCTTCTTCTCCTTCTCCGCGTCGTCCTTGTCCAGCTTGTCCTGGGACCTGGAGTGCATTTTCTTTGGCAGTAGAGGCTCCAGAGCAAACCTAAAGGAAGCAGTTAACTCTGTCACCCTGCAGAGTTCGTTCATCCGCTCGCCAGGCACCTCACTGCTGCCTGGGAATCACAGCCCTGGGTGCAAACGACTCAGCCAGAGCCAGTGGGGTCCTCCAGACACAGGGGCCCAAGAGTAGAAAACGTGTTTGTATCCCAAGAAAAACAGACGGGGAGAAGAACACCAGGAGGATAGGAAATCGGGCTGTGTATTTGTTGTGGGGCCTAAGAGCATCTGTTGATTTATGATGGTTGGTATGACATATTGGGTCGATTGAGAAATGTACACATATATTCTCAGAAGCAATGGGGGAAGAGGGGGGGAGCTATGCGGGTAGCAATGTGAAGAAATTTCTCAAACCTTCATTCTGACCGAGCGTCTGGTTATAAATAGTTGGTCTTTTCCAGGTGAGAGCCCTTTGGATGGCTGGCCAGAAGCCAGTGGGTTCCATGGAGAGGACCCCAGGTGCACAGAGGTCTGGGTTCCCACTCTGCCGCCTGCTTTTGAGCCCTGGTGTCCGCTAACCCCTGGGAGCCTCAGGCTGTCCTGGAATGCCCGGGGACACTGGTGGACTGGTGAGGGAATTGATTCTGAATGAGTATGCAAGCCTGGGGCCAGAGGTGAGTGTGCACACACATCTGCACACAGCTGCAGCTTGCTAGTTAGCATCCAACGGGGACGTGCACACCTGACTATGTCCTAGTACATCATTCCTGGGGGGAGACGAAGGGTCCAGTGCTAAATCTCCACAGCTCCTGCTGTCCGGATGGTGAGGGGGCAGGGGCTCTTTGAGTCACGGGGTCCTAACGGAGAGGTTTATTTTCAAAGCAGAGCCGGTGAAAAGGTATTCAAGAAGAGGCATGGCCTCTGAGTAGGGGCCCTGTCACACAGTGAGGGCGCGATTGCTGGTGGGGTCCCACTACGCTCTGGTACCCACATCAGCTCCGGTGGCTGAGAGGAGGACACCAGGCACTCCATGGCTCAATGTCCGTGTGGTCCCTAAGCCAGGTGGCAGGGCCGACTCCGGCCCCGTCGTGTGGTTGGAGCTAGCCGGAACTGGCCTTCGGGAGCTTCCTCCCCAAGCCTTGCACAGCCTGGATTCCCTGACCACCTGCAGAACACATGCATGCTGATTTTGAGAGAAGGCTGAGCACGGCAGTCACGTTTCCATCTGCCTGCAGCTCTGCTCATGATGACTTCTGAACGGGACCGTGAGGGTGAAATGGCTGCTCCACCGTGGCGAGCGGGCTCCCAGCGTGGGCTGGGCACGGGGAAGGACGGAGCAGCCTGACACCGCCCCAAATCTACTGGAGATAGACTGCTGCCGGCAGTCAGTCCCACCCCGTGACCCGCTTCTCCCCAGCCTAACAGAGCCAGGCAACCCGATCTGCTGACACGGGCACAGGAGATTTCAACAGCAGTGGAGTAGAGTCTACACATTGACTACCAATAACTGCTTGCATCCAGAGAAACCAAAAGAAAGAAAATTGATTACCGGTAACTGCTCACATCCAGAGAGGAAAAAGAGAGAAAGCCAGCTCTGACGTGCCTCTGGGCGGAAGGACACACAGGTCTGACTGCAGATCAAACCAGAACCAGACCAACTCTCTAGCTTCAACTCCACATTTGCAAACCACGGCAAACCAACTAACACATCAGGAGGTCGAGATAGGCCAAGCCAATCACGACCTGACGGCACACACTCACAACAATCCACACTTCGGGAACACAACAGGAAAGAAAACCCTGATTTTAAAAAATAATACATAAGCCAGGCGCTGGTGGCTCACGCCTGTAATCCTAGCTACTCAGGAGGCTGAGATCTGAGGATTGCAGTTCAAAGCCAGCCCAGGCAGGAATGTCCGTGAGACTCTTATCTCCAATAAACCCCTAGAAAACTGGAAGTGGTGCTGTGGCTCAAGCAGTAGAGCACTCACCTTGAGCTGAAGAGCACAGGGACAGCGCCCAAGCCCAGAGTTCAAGCCCCACAACGGACCAAAAAAAAAAAAAAAAAAACCATAACAAGGAAAAAAAATGTAAAAGTGGGACTGAAACAGACAACTAAATATAAGGTAATGGCCAAACAAACAAAAAGGACATTTGTGATAATGAGATATTAAACAGTAATATATATATATAATATTCTGTATCACGGTGATATGGAATTCCCATTAATAGGTTGCCTGAAATAGTCTTCTCTTTCAGCAGTGCGTACTTGAGGCGTCTGGCTGTGTGGGGAAGGCAGGAGGCGATGCACGAGGGAGCAGACTGGCTGGGCTCCCTCCCTGAGCTCCCACGCCTAGGATCTGCCTCAATGGAAATCAGGACTCTGACGGAGCCGGCTTCCCGTTACAGGTTAAACAAGAGGCTCCTGGGAGGAGCTGACTGAAGCTCACCACGGTCCGCCTGGAACCCTAAAGTTGCAATTTTGTTCTCAGTGACAGGCACATGTGATTTAAATACCTGTAAGTGGGGAATTTCTGTACGGGCTGACATTCCAAATATCAAACACGCACAAAAAGTACTGTGACTGAAAGAAAAAAAAAAAAAGCATGTGCGGGCACACCGCAGCGCTCCACTGGCCCCCTCCACGGCTGGTTTCAGCATGCGCGGACAGCCCGGCCACCTGTGGTGTGGCCTGCAAGTGTGTGCCCCGAAGCCCTTGGGTTTGACATGGTGATAGCGTCTAAACCAAATGGGTTTGGACAAATATGTAATGGTGCACAACTGGACAGCCAGACAATGAGAAGTCCTTCTCTGATGTCTAAATTGCACTCAGAATGTTTCCATTTTGCAGAACAAGATTCCACTTGACAAGGTACCCACGCCGAAATGCAAAAACACCAATATTGACTGAGGCTGTCCCTCCAACAGTCAGCTAACAACAAAGTTCCAGTGAGTGTCTGGGGCTCACATGCCCCGTGACCCCAACTGTGTGTTTGACTCTCCAGAATCAGAGGCACCCAGTGGAGTGGTATTTACGGGGTGGGGGGTGAGGTGGGGAGGGAGGGAGAGGGAAGGGCAGGTTTGGTTTAAGTTTTGTAAGATGAAAAAGAATTGGTGGCCGTGGTTCCACACAATGCCACTGTACTGTGGAGGATGTACCAAACTGTGTACGATTATTTGTGCTGGGGTTTGAACTCATAGCCTTACACTCTCCCTTAGCCTTTTCCCCTCATGGCTGCTGCTCTGCCACTTGAGCCACCCTCCACTCTCATAAACTGTGTACTCAACATTGTGGTAAATTTGGGGGCATCTGTGTTTTAGCACAATGGAAAATGAACAAAAGGGCAGCAATTCTGTGTGAGCAGGGCGGTTGTGGAAAGGAGGGGACAGGAGGGTTCACCCTTTCCTTTGGAAGACAACAGCCTCATTAGAAATAAGAACAAGCAACGCTGTTCTCTCTCACACACACACCCAGGTTAGAAGAGTGGCCCAGTCAGCCATCTTGGCGAGGACACAGAGGCCGTGTCACCTTACGGCCATCCAATCCCAGCCTGGCTTGCCGCCTGCACGTAGCATGCGCAGAGCACTCACAGAGCATGCGCAGAGCATGCACAGAGCACACGCAGAGCACGCAGAGCATGCGCAGAGCACTTGCAGAGCACTTGCAGAGCATGCACAGAGCACACAGAGCACTTGCAGAGCAGCAGAGCATGCGCAGAGCACTTGTAGAGCATGCGCAGAGTGCACAGAGCATGCAGAGCACGTGCAGAGCACGCGCAGAGCACGCACAGAGCACACGCAGAGCATGCACAGAGAACGCAGAGCACGCGCAGAGCATGTGCAGAGCACTCACAGAGCACGCAGAGCATGTGCAGAGCATGCAAAGCACACAGAGCATGCATAGAGCACGCAGAACATGCACAGAGCATGCGCAGAGCATGCATAGAGCATGCAGAGCATGCACAGAGCACGCACAGAGCATGCGCAGAGCATGAACAGAGCACGCACAGAGCACGCAAAGCATGTGCAGAGACAGGTCCACAAGGATGGCAGGGCCTTCGGGTAAAGGACACCAATGATGCCCCAGTGCTCGGGGAGGACTCGCAGGTGCATGGATGCCTTTTCCAGAAGTGCTCCCTGTGGGAGGACTCTACCTCAACCATCACAAGACTTGGAGTGTCACCCTGGGTACTACAGCCATTCAGTCTCAGAAGGTCTCAGTTTCCAGGAAGAATATCCAGTATGAAAAAAATCCTCAGCTGCAAGAAGTAGTCCCCGGATACAGTGTTCTTTGTGAGGACCCCAGGTCCTCCTCTGCCCCAGCTCCCTCCTGCTGAACGTACTCACCCATCAGAGCCTGGCCTGGATGGCGTGCTGTCGGACGACAGGGAAGAGACGGAGGCCACGGACAGAGGCCGGGATGTGGACGGCATAGTGAAGGATCGCACCATGGAGCGTGGCCGACTGCCTCTTCTGTCATCCAGGCTTGAGGGCTGAGAGAGAGAGAGAGAGAGAGGGAGACAGAGAGGTTTGATATCCATACTAAACATGGAATCTGAGGACAGGACTGCCATTACATCAGCCTCTTTAAAGCCAGACCCAGTGATGTAGAACATCTATGGAAGGACCTTAGTTTAAATGCATTTTTCTTTTCTGAGGCTGTAATGCACCAACCTGCTCCTCAGTGGCACATACTGACCAGGAAGTTTGAGGCTAGATGCTGGAGTAGCATCTCACATCTAGAATGTACTTCCAGGTGAGTGTGGTACGTTCCCACAAGCTGTGTGGAGCCGTGAAGACTGCACTCCATGCAGAAGAGGCGGCCTCCTCCTATGAGCGATGCTGTGACGGGTGAAGGTGCCCCCTCTGACCCGGGAGACCACTAAGGCCACATTCTACGGAGAAATGATCTCAGGGCTGGGAGCTGGTGGCTCACGCCTGTAATCTAGCTACTCAGGAGGCTGAGATCTGAGGATCATGGTTCAAAGCCAGCCTGGGCAAGAACATTCATGAGACTTATCTTCAATTAATCACTCCAAAAAGCTGGAACTGGGGCTGTGGCTCAAGTGGTAAAATGTTAGCCTCAGGAAAAAAAAAAAAAAAGCTCAGGAACAGTGTCTAGGCCCTGAGTTCAAGCCCCAGGACTGGCACATACACACAGAAGAAATGGTCTCAGTGTAGAATTTTTCTCTTCCCTCATTGACACCTTGTACATCACTGCAACAAGTCTCACTGAGATGCTGCATTTGTCAACACCTAATTAGCCAGGGATGGCTTGGGTACCTGTACCAAGCCAGATGTTGGCACATCGGGAACCACAGCTGCTATGCAAGCAGTTTCCTGGAAAACAGGGAAGCCACATTCCTTAGGGCACAGCTGTGGCCCTACATTCCCCCTCCTCTTCCCAGCCCACACCGATGCCCCGCCCAGCCGGTCAAGAGAGGTAAGAAAGAACCATCACAGATTCCCGACGCTCACTCCAACACCTGAAAAGTGGGCCTGCTTCTTGAACACGTGATCCTAACTAGAACAGAAAGTCCAAGATTGCAAAAGGGCAGGCGCTGGCACACTCCCTCTGCAGAGGACCCCGGATGTAGTCTTGTAGGCAGACACAAACTTGCACAAAGGAGGTGGCTGTGGTCCAATAAAACTGTATTCTCAGAAGCAGGTAACTGGCCTGAGTTTGCTAACCTGTGGGTAAACGCAACATGGCGCCGGAACCGGGTAGTAGAGAGGGGTTTGAACTTTGCTACAGAGATGGGGTGGTGGTCGTCCCTGTGAAGATGTCCACTGTGCTCGACCAGCTTCATAAGCGAATAGCAGGGCGAGAGTTACTTGTCGAGAACCCTTATACAATGCGACATCAGGAGTCGCAGCGTCTACACCACCGTCTCTGGCAGGCTGAAGGGTCCTCCACCAGCCCCTGGCTGGACCAGTGGACTCTGTTCTGTGTCCTTGCTGTTCCTAAGGGCTCCAAGGCTACCCTAGGTCCGCGCTGGGCCCGGGCAGCATCATCCTGTCCGTATCTCTGGATTCCTCCAGGGACTTTGAAGCGATCTCGTGACAGCCTTGGTCTTCCCAAATCTACACTACCCCTGCCTGTTTCTTCCACGGGGTCAGAGGTGGGGACTGAGGGGGAAAGGTGGTTGTTTCCGAACAGCCATCCGGAGAGGGACTGCCTTCCACCTTCCCCAGTCACCTCTGGCTGATGTGACTCCACTGCCAGCCTTTCCGGACACAGGCTGGGAAAGGACGGAAGCCAGCAACCGTGGGTGCATCTGCTTCCTGTGGCGTGGAGAACAATCACTCTGTGACTCTGCCACCTGTTCAGGTAGAGAAGCAGCAGCCAAGGAAATAGAGGAAACTCGCCACGCTTGACGTATGGGCGGGGTCTTGGCACACAGCCTTGACCATGCTGGCATCCGCGTCTGTGATGAAATGATTTCACGGCCGCTGAGGGCCGGTGGGCACATGCCAGAGGGAGGCAGCCGGGGACCAGGAGGTAGAGATACCAGGGGAGGACGGCCTCGCAGGCAGGCAGCAGCAAAGCAGCCCCCGAGTCCCCAGCTGACCATCAGCAAGAGCCGGGAACCTCCCTTGGGATGTCTTGTGGGCACCCACTAGGCCCCGTAAAGGAAGGGGAGCCCCCGGCAGGGGCTGCATGCTTAGGCCATGTGTTGGCGGTGGCCATGCGCTCACTGCGATCTTTGCTTCAGATTTCCTTTTTGAGTGAGCAAAACGTCTAGAAACGGAGAGACGGGAATTTCACTTCTTTCCGCTGAAGCGAGCAGAGTCCTCCTCAGTCCTCACAGGTACAGCTCAGGGCCCACAGCCCACAGTGCCAGTGTTGGAGCAGGGCTAGAAGGTGTGACTTGTCGGAAACCAGGAGCCGCTCTCCGCCTCCTCCTCCTCTTGAGCACGAAGGAGCCGTCTCCCCTCCAGGGTCCTGCATAGGGACACTGGACGGATGGTGGAGGCAAGGCCCATCCTGCTTGGAGCAGGCAGACGGCAGCGCACCTGGCTCCCAGGGCTTGTGCTTGCATCAAATGCAAGAGCTCCCTTCAGTTCTCACAGCCCGAGTGACCTCTGCCCCTACCCAGAGCCTCGAGGCTGTGACGCTCAGATGAGCCACGATGATGCTTCTTAACGCCGGACCACCGTGGAGCATGGCGGGGGTGGGGGGGAATCAGCTGAATTTCATCAAAGTGACCAGCAAGGGAAGTGAGAAGGTATGGTGTATGGTTCTCTGAAAATACGCTTTTCCATGTTACACGGATGCCAGCGGTGGCATGCTGCCTGCTGGGAGGTGGCAGGGTCTGGGGGTAGGGGTCGGTCAGGCTCTGCTGGGTGGCAGAGGCAGCTGAAGGGGCCCAGTCCCGGCCTAGAGACACCACCAGGACTGATCTGAGGGGTGCAGGGAGACTCAGGCTTTTCACCCGGCTGCTTGGGCCGTGCCCGGAGGGACCAGGGCAGGGAGCCAGGCAGACCACAGGCATTGGGAGGCAGCTGCAGACATGGGTTTGGAAGTCTGCTCAGCCCATGGGCCCCTGGGTGGCTTGGGAGGTGGACAGGAGCAAAGCAGAGGACAACGGAGCCAGGCAAGGTCCCGTGGTCCCTCACTGGACTCAAAGGAAGAAGTACATGGGAGCAGGGATGCTTTCTGCCTGCGTGCAGCGCGGTGGTGAGATCAGCGGCCACGGCAGGGGCATCATACTCCGTCTCCTCCCCAGGGTCCCCAAGGCCTGCTGAGCCCCCGTCCCACAAGCAGGGGCTGGGTGGGGCTCTAAGACCGGCCAGACAAAGGAGCGAGGCAAGAGCTGTGCATTAGGAAGTCAGAGGGCGTCCGAATCTTCTTTCTGAGGCTTAGGCTGGCTCAGAAACATTGACAAAATGGTTTATGTCCTTTCTGTGCGTTTTTTATTTTTAAATCTATCCTTCTGGAAGCAGGGTGATACACTATTGCTTTTCTGAGTATTCCGAGATGCTTGCAAATTTCCAAAGAAGGTAAGACAGGCAAGAAGCCTTCCACACTGCTTTATTGCTGCATTTCAGAGACCACCATAAAGCCCTGCTCTGGGGTCTCTGGGTGGAGAATTCAGGAAGGCAGCTCCTGGAGACAAAGCTCTTTTGGGTTTTGTCCCAAAGTCCCACTGTCTCCGCAGAGATGGGCAGGAGGCGCGGTGGGGGTGAGGCTGCCGCAGAAAGGGCTGATCTCCAGTGGAGAAGGCTGCTGTGCAGCACAGGACGCTGTCCTCAAGAAGACACATGCCCTTCACCCCCACAGACCCCTCACCCCAGCTGCCCGCCCCTGCGTCCTCACCCCGAGAATGCGCCCCAGCAGAGAAGGGACAGGAACGATGCCTGGCAGAGCCCGACACCTGCCTGGGATTCGGAGATAGGCACTAAATGATGGTCAAAACAGGAAGCTTTTCACTTGGAAACTTGAAGATCACACAAGTGTTTGTTTCTAGAAAGAATTAAGAGCCGGGTGGAACTTTTTCAAGGGCTGCCTTCCGACACACTCTGCAACTCTTGCAGCCTCTCAGCCCTGACTGTAAGGAGCTGCGAGCTCTGAGCTCATCAAGCATTCTCAACGCTTCTGTCTCACACAGGGGTCCTTCAGTGCGTGAGGAGGCAGAGGAGGGGGATGGGGAGGAGGGGGAAGGGAATGAAAAGGAAGGGGTGAGGAGGCAGAGGAGGAGGAAGAAGAGGGGAAGGAGGAAGGAGAAGGGAGAGGAAAGGGAGAGGAAGAGAAGGGGGAAGAGGAAGATGGGGAGGGGAGAGGAGGAGGGGGAGGGAAGCACCCTGCTTCCAAGCCTGGTTACTTGCTGCGCCTCCCGCTGGGCAGGCTCCCATCTGCTGGCCTTGTAGCCCGAGCGCTGTTGACTACCTGGGCCCAGGACTCCCGACACCCTCGTCTCAGGATGCCAGCTCTGAGCCTTGGACGCAGGGCCTAGCCACGCCAGGCAGGAGCGCATCTGGATCACTTCTACTGCAAAGCTTTTTGCATTATTAAAAATCCTAAGCAGCTTCTGTCAGGCTCCTGACGCAGCCCTGACACTTTCCACCGGCTCATCAGAAGGCCAGATTCTACCGTCATCCTGCCCTTGAGGGGCCTCCTGACCCTGGAGGCCGGGCCTTCCTTCCTCTGCCCTGATGCGCCTGCGTCTGTGTGGCCTCTGGCCCGCCGCTCCGTTCCCGCCTCCCTCTGGGCCTGGACCATGTCTATTCATCCAGCAGGTGAGCCTTTGGCATTCATTTCAGCCTCAGAACCTCCTCTCTCCTCCCTTCCCGGCTCCCGTGCGTAGGGGCTGACCCCATGGACTGGGCACACGTGTGCTGCCCTGTGCGGGTGGAGCGTGCCTGGAGGCCTGAGACCTGCTGTGTGACGTGGGTCTCTGTCCACAGTGCCACCACTGAGGGCCGACTGCCCAGCAGGTGACTGGAGCAGATCCAAGAATGGTGACTCATGCCAACATTTCCCATTTCTGGAAGGAGGTGGATGGATGGGTAACTCACAGACAAGGAAGGCTGGGCTCTCTCGGGCCCCGGGTCTCTCACGTGCACACCCAGCTTCCCCACTGCGGGCACAGCACAGCGTGGCACCCCTGCTTACCATGGTTCGGATGCCATATTGCTTCTCCACCTTCTCCCTCAGCTGCTTGAAGCAGGCTTCCATTCGCTCATGGAACGGCCTGAGAGCCTCTGTGACCTTGTCTCCATGAATCCTGATCCCTTCAGCAAGAAACGGAATCTGAAAAACATACAGGTTCATGGTCCCGATTCTGGGGTGTGTGGTCTAGAGAGAGCGATACACTTCAGGATGGGTAGGGCACGATACAAGATGCACCTGCTTCGGCTTGGTGTTTCTAAATCAAGCTGATGGATTAAGCTCTCATCACCCCCAAAGACCAAGATATTTAGACGAGGTGCACTGGTGTGTTGCCGGGGCCAGGTGGGTGAGGGGACCCACTGCCTTGCGGGGCTCCTATGCTCTGCTGGCCCAGAGGGAACTCTCTGGCGCCTTTCACTGGCGTTGGGGAAGAAATGCACTTGGAATCTGATCAGTTGCATGTTTTTCTGTGACCAAAGGGTCACGTTGGAGACCAACAATTTTTAGTTAAGAATATTGTCTTTACAGGTAATTGAGAACCCTACTCTAAACCACGAGAATCTAATGACGTGATCTAGAGTCCCACTGGATATTCTGATGTAGGAAGGAAAACTAAATTTATTCATTCCGAAGACTAAAAATAATCTCTTCTCTGCCAACACTGCTGTCACAAGACATGCATGCCGACATTTCAATCCCCGAGAGCGGCCATGGCACTGACCTCTCCTGCCGCAGTGAGAAGCCTTGTCACTCTCTCGGCCGCACAGACCCTCTGAGCCGAGGTGGGAACAGGAGGTCTCCGTCCCTGACCTCTGCCTCCCACACCGGCCCAACGTGTCTAAAGGTAGAAGATAGCTACCTGCGCGGACTGGGCACTAGACACTTCTCAGTGCACGAAGAGGCTGCCTCTCACTCATTTCTAATTAAATAGAAATACCGATTAAAAGCAGAGTTTCCTAATAGGACAGAATACCAATCTAAAGGAGCACATTTATCAAGAAGAGAGATAATAAGTAGGCACTTGGATTTTATGGGAGCAAATTCAAGAAATCTTATCAAGATGAGTCAACCTGTGAGATGCACTTCGTTGACATTTATACCGTATATACCCCGCGGCTGCTGGTTCTCCTGGCACTCCAGGGGGGCTCCCTGAGCGTCCCTCCCCCCCCCCCGTCCACACGGTCCCCAGCCTGCTCTCAGGTGGCACTAGCACAAAAGGGGGTTTTGCTGACGGTTGGGACTAAACCCAAGACACACGCCAACTGTCCTGTTCTGGGACACCATGTAGGCGCGACTGTAACATAGACCGGCATCGTAATGTTCCATGTGAATTTCACATGCAGAGGCAGCTTCCCCGGCATTCGTGGCTAGCACTGCGAGTGCTCACTGTGGAGCCCTTTTGTTTTCTGGCCTCTGCTTTGGGGGAAGGCAAAGGCATGCTGGGACAACTTTGAGGAGCATGGCAAATGGGTTGTAACTATCGGGGGTAAAGGCCAGTGGGGGCGGGAACGCCGTCTCCACATGAGGACTGCTAGCCTAGCCCCCTGTGGCATTTTAGAACGGCCTTGTTCACATGAGCAAAATGCAATCTAATCATTTTTCTGCTGGTTATTTTTTGTCTTTATAATGAGTCTTTTATTGATCAGATTCTTTGCATTAAAGAAGCTACCAGCTGGACCAGAGTGGAGAGTACTTATTTTGTGCACTGGTACTATTTAACCTGCAATCTGGCAAATGAAGTGGACTGGCTAAAACCTTCTTAGAGTGAGGTGCTGGTGGCTGTAAACGCAGCTACTTAGGACGCTGTATCTGGAGGACTGTGACTAGAAGTCAGCCTGGGCAGAAAAGTCCTCAAGACTCCATTTCCAAAATAGCCAGCAAAAAGCTAGGCTGGAGTTGTGGGCTCAAGCAAGTCCAGCAAGCACGAAGTCCTAAGTTCAAACTCCAGTACTGCCCCTGTCTACCTCCTCCCCCACCCAACAAAAGGGAAAGAATAGTATCTGCCTCAGGGCTATGACTATTTGGGGCTCAACGACAGCTGTGATTGTAGATGAACGGAAATAAAAAGATTCTGTGGTATCTAAATTACACAGAGAAGACACAGACGTAGGGCCTGCAATGGTCTTTGAAGGCCCTTTAGTTTGGTGGCTCTGCCATGGCTATGATTTAAAATCAGGCAAATTCCTGAACTCCATTAAGGATTACCTCACGGCCCAGCAAGTGTACCCCAAGAACCTTAATTGGCTGTAGGAGGAATCTGCATTTCTAAGGTGCTTCCCAAAGCCAGAAGCAAGGACTTCCCCAGAGTCTACCACTAGCTATTCAACAGGAGCCTGCAGGCTGAATGAGATCTCCTGGTGCCCAGACCTAAGGCTGGCCAGAGGTGCAGAGCATGTGAAATCCCTGCTTCAGGCTCTGAGGGCACCAGGCCTGGCCAAGGGATGGCTCCTGTCAGAGGCTGGGGGGTGAGGCGGGTGGTGACAAGCCAGTTTGATCTTACCCATGTCCAAGGAGAAATATGTAGCATGGCAGCAGTGTGATGGGAGCTGTCTAGGTTCACCTCCCAGCACTCAGCAACAACAGGTGCACTGGTGGGAAGAGAGCACCGGGCCTTGCGGGACGTGCCTCACAACCTGGCCTGACTTCGGTCCTGGTGCGGGCAGCTCAGTCAGTACCACCCTCTACTTCAGAGCCAGCTCACAGAACAGAGACACTGCCAGGGCCAGTCCGCCAGGCTCCACCAAGGGCTGCGGGGGCATGGGAGACCAGTGGCTTGCACACGCACACAGGTCACACAGACCGCACACAAGTCCTGGGACTCCCAGGAGGAAATCTGCTTCAAGAGAAACCTCAAAGCAAGTCAGCTAGTGGACAAAACCACCACAGAGCATTCTGATGGTTTTTAATGAACACAACACTCAATTGCTGATAGGAAGACAGGGGTTTCCAAAACATTTGCCAATGAAACAAAATCACAGGTGATGTTCTGAATATGTATTTTCCCTCCCCCTTTGATTTAATGAAGTTGCTAGAAAACTGGTTCAACTTTCCTGCAAGCTGCTTTAGAATCCCTCCTTTAATATAGTTAGTAGGGGTGATGGCACAAGGCTGACATAAAGTTGCTCTCTAGGGAACAAATTATTTTCCTCGATAGGACTTAAAACTCTAAAAATCCAATTTGCTGTAAAAGCTTGGGGGGGGGGGAGGAAATCAATAGAACTTCTGCAGACCAAACTAGTTTTTTTTTGTGTGTGTTACAGCATTCACAGGAGTTTTGTGTTTAGTGTCTACAGCATTCAACATTTAGTATCTATCTATCTATCTATCTATCTATCTATCTATCTATCTATCTATCTATCTATCTATCTATTGTCTAATCATGGTATAAAAGGACCACTCCCAACAAGAGGCTTACTTTCCAAGCAAAGAAATCATTGTTGGGTAACGGAACACAGGGCACTCTTCAGGGGTCCCAGAAGTGAGTGGGAAGGAAATAATATGCAGAATGAAGCTGGGGAAGCAGACAGACCAGAAGCCACTCCCAGTTCGCAGCCTCCGAGCAGAGGGAGCGAGGTGGGAGGACTTCAGCAATCACACCGGGCCTTTCTTTGGGTGGGCCAGGGCTCCAGGGCTCTGGGCTCACCCTGATGTTCTTGTGTCGTACCACCACAAAGACTTCCTAGCAGCTAAGACACCAAGGGGAGCCAAGACGTCTTGCATGTTTGCAAGAGAGTTTCCTGGGAGTTCAAGCTGACAGTGTAGCCCAAGCGTTGAGCTGAGAGTGAACTGTGGGGGTGGTGTAGGGCGGTTATCTGAGGGGATCATATTGGGAATTCACTCAGAGGCACTCAGACCTCAGTCCAGAGGCCTCCACACCGGCCTCGGCGGTGCGGGGATTTCATGAGACATCTTACCTGCCAGGCTATGAGGTCCTTGAGCTTCTCTATCTGCCCGTGGGCCTCAGGGTGCTCCTGCAGGTACCGGTCTGTGAAGAAGGCCTGTGAAGAGACAGAAGTGCTCAGAGTAGCAGCTCATCCAGCATGGGGTTCTACACACCAGGCCTTAGGGAGAAGAGCTGGGCATAAGACGGCCCCACCCTGGCCTCCTGAGCTCTTGGCAGACTCAGTGTTAGGCCCCCTCGCCAGGCCAGGGAAGTCAAGCACAAGTGGTGGACAGAGCGTCTGGGCAGCCACAGTGGCCACTTACCGATGGCATCCTGTCCTGAGAGTCCAGCAAATCTCCAGCTGGCCTGAGCCGCTTGGTCTTGCTAGACGGCAGTGAGTACGGCCCTCCCAGTCCCCACCCTACACCTGCCAAGGCCTGACTTGCTTTTCTCCACCCCCATAGCACTATCTCCGGTGCTGGCCTTTCTGCCTCAGTCTTTCTCTAGAGAAGATCACAGAAGCACTGCCTATGAGGACACCTGGCATGAGCAAACCCACCTTGGCCAACTGCTCAGCTGTGCTGTGGCTGCGTCGGGAAAACCACCACAGGAAGAAGCACAGAACCGGCAGAGTCCACACGTGGGCAGACTGATCTAGTCCACACCCCACAACCTTCAACTTCTGCCCATTCCTACCGAGCTACCGTCCAGGGAGATCAGCGGGTCAGCTCCTTGGCCAGGCCAGGGTCATCATCCTCGTTTAAACCTCTGGAGACCTGTCTGTCTCTCCAGTGGAAACAGTGGGGCCTAATCATCCCACAGCTGAAAGCTACCCAAGGGCCCTCTCCACAGCTAGCCCGGTGTGGACGGGCCACTAGGACTCTCAGGCTGAGGATGACAGCATCCGGCCTCACGTTCCATCCCTGCAGACCACCTGGGCTGCCTCGAGCCCAGTGTCTGCTGAGGTGGCTCAGGGACATGGAGAAGCTCTCATGCTCTGGGAGTTGTGACTAGCAGGCTCAGCCTGCCCCGGGGCAGGGTGGGGAGGAGGACAGGGGTGTCACGTGCCTTCTCGTAGTTTGCAAAGCCTCCCATAACGGCGGGGTCCACAATGCCGTTCAGGAGCATGGACAGGGGGTTGATGGGCAGGCCGGGGTCGTCCAGGTGCTGCTGCACCATGCTGCTGATCTTGTCATTGGTCAGCTGCATGGTCTCGATGGCGTTCTCCAGCGGGCTGATCTCCACCTGCGAGGATGAGGAGGCCGGAGCGGCGTTGGGGGGGGACAGGCTTCCTGCTCTCCCCTGAACAGCACCCTCACCAAAGCCCAGGCTCCCTCCACCTGCTGAGCTTCCGTATCCCAGCATCCCAGGTGTCAGAAGCCATGTGGGCAGAAGTATCCAGATCGGTACCTGTTTATAACCTACTGTTACACGTAAGGCCTGACAGGGTTCCATCTGCCTAAGCTAAAGTGAATATGTCCCCAGGAGGGGCACGCAGGAGAGCCCAGGGCTCCTTCCTACAGGCCCGTAGGTGGGGGAGGGGGGCCCAAGCCGACGTGCATGAAGGAGGAGGGTGGGCTTGGCTGGAAAGAGAATTGCAGGAGGCCTCACTGAGAGCGAAATGGTGAGTACCATCCCCAGGGGCAGGATCCGGTCCAGTGAAGACTCAGAGATAAAAATGTATTTCAGCCGGTGCGGGTAGCTCAAGCCCATGATTCTAGCTACTCAGGAGGCTGAGATCTGAGGACCACAGTTTGAAGCCAATCTGGACTGAAAAAGTCTATGAGATTCTTCTCTCCGATTCACCACCAGAAGTGGAGCTATGGCTCAAGCAGAACATGAGCCTTGAGTGGAAAAGCCAAGGGATAGTGCCTAGGGCCTCAGTGTATGTACATGCACACACACACACACACACACACACACACACACAGAGCAAAAAAACAAGAACAACATATTTCAAACAGGTCTCTGAGTGTGTGCCATGACACTTTGGTACACGTGACCCGTCCCACGGCATTGCGATGTGAGCTTCTTGTAAATGGAACTGCCCCCACAGCAAGGCAGGCTAAAGCGAGGGAGAAGGAAATGATGGTTCTTTTAAAAAATGCCCAGAGAGGGGTGTATTTTCAGGCTATTTTTACTTGAAATGAGCAAGTACTATTAATTAAGTTGTTTGTCATGTAAATGGTAATAAAAACCATCAGGAAGAAAGATCTGGTAAGGAGTTTATGTAAATGGGAATTTGTTTTAAACTTCTCATTTACTTAAGGGAGGGAACTGTCAAAACATCACAGCTATGACTGAAATGAAATACTGCAGGAGGGAGAAAGAGGTCCTGGGCTGCTCTTAGCAGCGGGCGTGAGGTGCGTGGGATTCCAAGGCTCTTCCCGGGGCCAGAGCTGGGTGAGGGGACACTGACCCTTCCACAGGACCTGCAGCCAGCCACAGGGACCACCAGGCTCCAGCTGGGGGGAAGGGCGGGTCAGGGGGGGGGGGAAGGGCGGGGGAAGGGCGGGTCAGGGCGGGTCAGGGCGGGGTGGTAGCAGGCCCTTCTGAAGGGTGCCCTTACCATGAAAACAGATTTGACCTCAAACCACCTTAAGATCCCTGGCAGCTTATACGCTGTAGTGTATATGGTTCTCTCGATCCACATGTTCTGCGAAAAGAACACATGACATGGTTAGGGGAACGCTCTGCCCTCTCTGGTGTGGAGGTCTCCTCCAGGACCAGGTCCAGCTGTGTCTGGGCCAGGCAGGCATGAGCCATGGACGGGGCTCTCGGGAGTCAGATTCCACCTGGCAGCACAGCACACGGCAGAGTGGTCCCTTTCAGGGCCAATATTGCCCAGCTCTCACGTGTATGGCAAAGACTATAACAGGAGAGCAGGGGAGATATCAGTCCTTCTAAACACAAGTGGGGTCCCTCTTCCATAAATGAAATTCGGCCAGGTACCAGTGGCTCACACCTGTAATCCCAGCTACTCGGGAGGCTGAGATCTGAGGATCACAATTCGAAGCTAGCCCAGGCAGGAAAGTCTGTGAAACTCTTATCTCCAGTAAACTGGAAGTGATGCTATGGATCAAGTGGTAGAGCATTCGCCTTAAGCTGAAGAACTGAGGGACAACACCCAGGCCCAGAGTTCAAGCCCCATGACTGAAAAAAGAAAGAAAGAAAGAAAGAAAGAAAGAAAGAAAGAAAGAAAGAAAGAAAGAAAGAAAGAAAGAAAGAAAAGAAAGAAGTTCTGAGAAGATTTCAACTGAGTTTTGCAAAAGTCTTACTGAGGTTTCAAGAGAAACTCAAAATGGTGCATTAAGAGATAGGATTTAATATAATCCACTATTGAACGCCTGCATTTTAATCAAATTAATATGCTGGGTGCTGGTAGCTCACACCTGTAATCCTAGCTACTCTAGAGGCTGAGATCTGACCATCTCAACTTAACTCCAGTGCATCAGCACAAGGTCAGAAATGGAGCTATGGCTCAAGTGGTGGAGAATCAGCCTGAGAGAAAGAACGAAGAAACAGTGCCCAGCCCTCATTTGGAGCCAGTACAGGCATACACACATACATGAAAGTAGTATGTATTTACAGGTGAACATAAAGATTTGGAAATAGAAGGGAGAAAGTTATTCATTCTGCAGAGAAGGTAAGCTAAACATTTTAGTATCCATCCTTCAAGACTTCTTACAAAGTGTTGTATCTGACATGTTATGCATATTTTAAACAAAAATACCATTTAGCACTGAATGTGGTGACTCATTTCTGTAATCCTAGAGGTAGAGATCAGGAGAAATGTATCTCAAAGCCAGTCAGGCATAAAGGTCACAAGATTATGTGAACTAATAAGAAGCTGAGTATGCCAGGTGCTGGGGGCTCACACTGTAATCCTAGTGACATGGGAGGTCAACCTAGGCAGAAAGTATCTTGAGACTGAGAGCTGAGTATGGTGGCACCCATCTATAATCCCAGCTGTGAAGGAAAGCTTAACGTGGGTAGGTCATCAGACAGGTACTTGCGCAGGAAGTGAGGCCTCATCTCAGCAATAACCAGCAGTAGAACAGGGCTGAGGTTCAGTGGCAAAAAAGCCTCCTAATAACTGCAAGGCCTTGAGTTCAAAACTCAGTACTACTACAAGAATTTTATTTTTTACAGCTCAGCATGGCAGTGTGTGGCACCATACCAGCTGCCAAGCCTGCTAGGGCAAAACTGTGAGACGCCATCTCAGAAATCACCAAGAAAATAAAGTCTGGAGGTGTGGCTCAAGTTTGTGACATGCCTGAGTAGCGAAGACCAGGCCCCATGTATTGCCAAAAACAAACAAGCAAGCAAGCCAGATGTCCACACCTATAATCCTAGCTACTCAGGAGGCTAAGATCTGAGGATTGCGATTCAAAGCCAACCAGTCAGGAAAGTCCATGAGACTTTCAATAAACTACCAAAAAAGCCAGAAGTGGAGCTGTGGCTCAAGTGGTAGAGTGCTACCCTTGAGCAAAAAAGCTCAGGGACAGTGCCTGGGCCAGGAGTTCCAGCCCCAGGACCCCAGACAAACAAATGAACAAACAAATGTTGCCCAGGGACAGCACCCAGGCCCCAAGACTGGAAAACCAACCAACCAAGCAAAACCCACAGTGCCATTTTGTAACAGGTATTTCTGTGAAGTGGTCCACTACACATGGCAGGACAGTGCGATGCCAAGCACAGTTCTTCCCATCACGGCTGAGCGCCAGGGGCAAACCATAACCCTTCATGCCACCGCTGACTTGGGCCTGTCTAGCTTTGGATCACAGACTACTGTTCTGGATGTTCCCTCCCTCTTCCCAGAGCAGAGTCTACTAACAAGAGTCCGGACAGAGATCAATGGACGACCGTTCTAGAAAGCTGGTCTGAATCTTAGAAACCTCTGAGAGTCCAGGGAAAAAGGGGGGGGTACCTGGGGACAGAGATGGGCTTCTGTCTCTCAGGCCAGCTCCCTGGGGACCTGCCCAAGAGGGGAGCTGGTCTGCCACCCTTGCCTGCATCTCCCCACCTCATACCCGGACAGGGCCCTGGGTCCATCCTGGGCTTTTGGCCAGCTCCTCCTAACCCAGCCATATCAGTGTCCCCCTAGATGCCCTAGCTTGCAGGACTTCCTTAAGATTTAGAGATCTGAGTGGTCACAGATAAGTCTCAGCCACCAGCCCTGGGACCCGAGGCGACCAGGCTCCCTGAAGAAGAGGCTTTCCAGCACACACTATCTGGAAGCCTCGGGCTTTGTCAAGCACGCAACCATCTTATGTGAGGGCCTAAAAGGGGCCATCAGGGGATTTCAGAGACATCTAGAAGCCGGCCCGACCTCTGAGGCTTAGCACAGCTCAGAACGTCAGGAGTCTCAGTTATTCTTAGCTCGGCTCCGTCTTGCGGTGCGCCCCGTGACTCGCGGCATGCCCCGTTGGCAATTCGCTTGACCTCCTTGTGTCTTTTCCTCACAGTGTTAAAGAGACACACGTCTCCAGATGGGAGACATGGGAGGGAAATGTGTAAATCCGGAAGCCAAAAGGCATGGCATAAGGAAAGGTGTAACTGCTCAAGGTACACATTCCCTAGCCATCCGCTACCCTGGCAAGCGTGTCCGTACCACGTGTGTCCAGACGGTGTCTCGCTGCAGGCACCACTTAACCAAGAAAGCCAGGATGCTGGCATTCGCCAAGAAACAGCAACCAATCTTGACAAGAACGGAGTTATAGATTTTTAGGATTCCTGCAGCTCCAGGCTCCAGTTATTATCCAAATACACTGGCCTCAGAGCAGGGGGGGATGTCCCCAAGGTGGCTTCTAGGAGGAGGGACAGGCAATGAGGAAGCTGGGGACTCCCGGGGAGAGGTGGGCGCCCTCCCTGGGGCAGCCCTGGGGACACGCTGGAGCTCTGCTCTGGCTCAGGAACAGGTGTTAATTCACCTCTGACTCCAGAGCCAGCCAGCCTGCAGCCAAACAGCTATTTCAGTGGTGCTGGTCTCCCTAGGGCTCCCTGAGGCTAAGGGATCCCACGATCTGAGCACACAGAGGAGCCTCCCGAGGGCGTCTGGGCAGGAGGAAGAAGTGTTCACACTCTTAAGAGCTGCTGCATCTGATGTATGTTACCAATGGAATCCGTTATGCTGGTTTGGATAAATAACTTGTCTCTCTGGAGTTTTGAATGTAAGGCCTTTTGTTTGCTAGGCAGGCCTACCATTTGAGCCCTTTCTTGCTTTAATTATTTTTCAGGTACGCCTTCCCACTTACTGCCCGGAGCTGTCTGAGACCAAGGCCTTCCATCTCCCACCACCACATCCAGCTTGTTTATTGAGATGAAACTTTGTCAATGAGTTGCCCTGGCTGGCTTTGAACTTTGATTGGTCCAGGTGCATGAGCACTGTATCCATCATGAAAGGTTAAGGGGATATATGTTACTATTTCCATGATACTCATGCAGTGGTTGGCAACAAGACACAAATATTTGGTAATGTCTGGAAATCTTTAGGGTCACAACTGTACAAACCATAATGTGCACAGTCCATAATACAATCACATAGCCCGTAAAGTGCAGCACTGGGTGGAATCCTTGTTACGGCATGGAGAGCTACAGGGAGGTTGAGGCTGGGCTCTGGATTGTGTGAATATCTCTTCTAGATCCAGCTCATCTGACCACTGTCACTGGAGAAGGTCTGGGAAGTCTGTACTTGTAACCAGGGATACGGGTGACTGGGGTGAGCAGGAAGGCCAACACAGAAACAAACACAGCACCTTCATAGCATTGGGCATCTTGTGATCTGTCTGTCTGTCTGTCTATGTTCTATATGCCATCTACCTGCATGTCTATGCATCTATCATCTATGTATCCATCATCTGCCAATATATCATCTATCAAAATTATTCTATTCTATATTGTCTGTAGTAGTCCTGAGACTACATTTCTTCCTAAGCATTTTCAGTGGTAAAATTAAGGGTATTTTGGGGGGTGGGGAAGGGGTAGGGAAGGAGTAGTTTGCTTCAGTAGTGAATAAATAATAAATACAGATATATGTTGTGTGTGTGTGTGTGTGTGTGTGTGTGTGTGTGTGTGTTTTACCGCAAATTCATTATCTGGGTTTTTCTCTCCTTTCCGGATTGGCCGTGAATATTCAAATCTCTGGACTTCATTCACCCTGTAAAAACTGTAGAGACAGATAATCATTAGAAATTTTACCTGAAAAGTAGCCAATCTTCTTTTAGACATGGTGTCCTGTCTCAAACACTGAAGGCCAAAGCATTCCCAGCAGTGACCTGCAGCTGATGGTCTCATGAGAGAAATGTAGGTAGATAGAAAGATCATCTGAGATTTCACTTTCTTCCTATTCCTGCTGGTCTCCAGGGGGTAATTGGCACTGGGAATGGAAAGGTAACGCACGGGAAAGGACAAGGGCTTGCACAATCAATAAATAGTGTTTATCCTTTTAAGCACGAATCCTTTAGGAGTTTAATTCAATAACTTAGTAAAGTATTTAGACAATTTAATAATTTGATATTTTTTATGTAAAAATTATTGTGCTCATTGTGTATGTGCGTGTGTGTATGCTGGTACTGGAGCTTAAATTCAAGGCTTGGGCACTGTTCCTCAGATTTTTCACTCAATGGTGGTATTCTACACCTTGAGCCACAGATCTACTTCTAGTTTTCTAGTGGTTAATTGAAGATAAGAGTCTCATGGACTTTCCTGTGCAGGCTGGCCTTGAACTGTGATCCTCAGAACTCAGTAGCAAGGATTACAGACAAGAGGCTCCAGCACCCAGTTTTACTTCCAACTTTGTGGTGTTTAATTGGAGATAAGATCCCTGCCCAGGCTGGCTGGCTTCAAACTGGGATCCTCAGATCTTGGCCTCCTGAGTAGTAGGCACAAGCTACAGGCACCCAGCTTGTGTTCATTGTTTTTAATAATACTTGTTTCAGCTCTCTAGGATACAGAATTTGCAGACTCCCCCCCAAATGCCAAAGACGTTACATAAGGAACTGCTGTCATCCTGAGTGTTGGTGAGCAGCACGACAAAGCATGGGAGGACCTGTATAGTTGCTGGTGGCTCCATGCTCCTCTTACCAGCCTGCCACCCACAAGCAGTCCAGCCCGGGGGTTTGCATGGCTGCTGATGGAAGGTCAGACATGATGAAAGGCCAAAGGAGCCGGCACACTTCAGGGTGCAGAGCAAGCAGGTCCCAAGGACCAGCGGGCCATCAAAGAGGTTAATTCTTCCAGCAGGACACAGATCAAATAGAAAAGCAAACTACTGACATCAAAGAACCATCTGCAAAGGCAGATGTTTCTACCCTGTCATATCGCTGCAATTCAGAGGCACACACACTCCCTCAGAGCAGGACAGCAGACTCATGAAGTTACAAATCGCCATGACCACGGCAAGGTGATGGGGGAACAAACGTTGGAACCTCTTTTCCTATTTTTCACAATGCAATCAGCCATGCCTCAGTGGGTCCACTCAAACTAGGTCAGGGTGGAGTGTGGGCTCTGCCCAGAAGCAGAATTCTACCCCACCTGAGATTTTATCACACGCGCGCACGCACACACACACACACACACACACACACACACACACACACACACACACGATTGCCTTTCCTCCTTTGCTCCTGTGATTCTTTTTTTAAATTTTTATTTTATTTTTTATTTTTGGTCCGGTCGTGGGGCCTGAACTCTGGGCTTGGGCGCTGTCCCTCAGCTCTTCAGCTCAAGGCTAGCGCTCTACCACTTGAGCCACAGCGCCACTTCCGGCTTTTTTCTTTTTTTGCTTATGTGGTGCTGAGGAATCAAACCCAGGGCCTCAGGCATGCAAGGCAAGCAATCTACCACTGAGCCACCCTCCCAGCCCCCTGCTCCTGTGATTCTAGAGCACACCAACTTCTATTGCTCTTGGAAGGCAAAACTCAGCCTTCAGAAGGTAGTGTTATTAGCAGAGGCTGTGTTGGTAAGAAAAGCAAGATCCTTACCTCACAATCTGCTCGGACACCGGTCTGTGAAATTTAGGGGGCAAATCAAGCTTGGGCTTCACTGTGAAACACTGAATATCTGAGAGGAAGGGGGTTAAGGACAGGTAGGAGAGATCTACCCCCATCTGCCAGCAGCACACTGACTGCCCAAATGCACGGTGCTCCGAAGCCCGCTGGGCCTCACGGCCGCTTAAAGGATACACTGGCCTGGAGAGTTTTTAATATCGTCGCCTGGTGGAGATGTTGTCTTCATTTTCTCAGCATTTGGAAACTGAGTTAATAGCCGAGCTTCAAAGTCTTCCCTGCGTTCATACTCTTTTCCTCGGTAAATGAAGACTTTCCCCTAGAAAATCATGACAATCTTTAAATAACACCACCGGGGAAGGACCGGGGAAAGATCGTAGGCCAAGCCACTGGTCTTCAAGACATACTCGACAGTTTTCTTACAAATGTCACAGTATTTAAGAACAACTTGTAATTGCATTGCTCTTACTAATCAAGAGCTTGTGGACAAAAGCCATCTAAGTTAATATGGTTTAGGAAGCAATGAACCTCACATCACTGAATTTTTGTGATAAGCTTTAGTCTTAGCAGTAACCACCCATTACAAAACTATGAAGAAGTTGAGGCCCGTGGCTCATGCTTGTAATCCTAGCTACTCAGGAGGCTGAGATTGAAGTTCAAAGCCATATCGGGTAGGAAAGTCCATGAGACTCTTGCCGCTAATAAACTACCCAAAAGCCAACCGGTAGAGCACTAGCCTTAAGCAAAAGAAGCTCAGAGACAATGTTTAGGCCCTGAGTTCAAGACCCAGGACTGGGGTTTGAAATAAGCAATCAGTGCCCCATTCTTAGTCAAAGAGGCTCAGGGCTGGTAGGACAAGAGGAGAATGTCATGTGCATGTCTTCTCCCTGAGCAATTATGGCCATGCCATCTCAAAACATGCTGAATGGGCATAGATTAGTTACATTGACTTAAGTTACTTAAAATGTTAAGGCATTATGCGCTAGTAAGTTATCCATATGGGGATCCTATAAGTTAGTAACCTTTTTATGCTCTTCTCTTATTAATAAGGTCTTGGTTACTTTGGTTTCTAGAGCTCTCTAGAGCCAAGATCGCACATAAGAACTTGGAGGATGGAGAGAGGGTAAATAGAAGGTAGCCAGAAGGTAGCTATCTTTCCCCTTAAGCCTCTGTCCTGACCAAAGAAGTCGAGGCTTTGTAAGACTAAAGCTGGGCCTCAGAGCCTGAGTCTGACCATCCAGTGCTCCACCAGGAGACATCACAAGAGATTAGTAGAACCACAGCAAAGGAGGCTCAGACAGAAGAGAAAGGCGCCGGTCTCTGGCCTCCCTGGGGGCGGGTGAACAGCAACACTGGCCCTGCGGCAGTCAGATGTGCTGTGTGGATCCCTGTTCATCTGCTCTGGACTAAGGTTTGTCCTTCTCTAATACCATTCCCCAAGGGAGGGTCTGCAGCGCTTGTCACCGAGGGTTGGGCTCGGTGTCCTTGGTGGGGTGTAGGGAGCTGGCTTCCTTACACCCACTGTCTGGGGGAGGCCACCCCTGGGTGGTGTGACACAGTCAATCTGTAAATGGCCTGGCAAGGAGTCTCTATCTGTGAGCTCCCAGGATGCAATGAACCTTCTGAACGTCAACCGAGTCACGACCTGGTCTGAGTCATGACCAGATGTCAGCGGGTAGAGGTGTTAAGCTACCACTGATGGGGAGTGACTCTACCTGGAGACTTGGGCAACGAGGGACAGCAGGCAGGAGCCCTGGGCTCAGGAGGAGGGGTCTGGGGCTGACTTCTTCAGAGCCCCAGGTTGCTCTGGGGTGTCTGCAGTTTTCCAGTCAATATCTGTGCAACCCTGCCTTATCTGTGGTAATTCTTGGAGAGCTACTTGAGAGGAGGATACAAAGACAGACAGACAGGCAGACAACATTTTGCTGTGTATTTTTGCATCTCTGTCTCCAAGACTCAGCCTGAAATCAAACTAAGATTCATCTGATTAACATATCTTCAAAAAGATAGAGAGATGCCCCAAAATTCATTTGTCCCTGCTATCCATCTCAATATTGTGTTCCCCCAAATTCCTGTTGAAGCCTGGTTGCTAAGGTGACCGTACTGAAAGGCCGGGAGAGGCCATTATGACATGAGGGGTCCTCGGAACTTGCCTCCCCTTCTCTTCTGTTCAGAACACGCCCTCACCACACACCAGGTCTCCAGCACCAAATTAGACTTCCCAGCCTCCGGAACGGTGAGGAACTTCTGTTCTCTATCAATTATCTGCTCTGAGGACTTTTGTTATAGCAGCTAAAATGGACTGAGATGACCTCTTCTCAAGTTCCACTTTGTTCTGAGCTTTTACAGATTGTCTAACAATTGAATGATTTTTTCCCCCTAAACATTCTACTTAGCTATGCCTTAAAGTACCATGATGGAGAAAAAATGTTCAATTTTTCTGGAAAAAAAATAACGTCCCCAGCAGAAAGCAAAGTAATTTGTAGTCTTAATTAGAGATATAAATATACACCGTGGTTGGTTTGTAAAGGTATCTAAAGCTAAACACTTCAAGAATTCAGTAAGATTTGATATACAGCAGGCTACTACCGAGCTAGCATGAATTTATTATACTTCATGCTAGAAGAAGACATAATAATAAAAATGTATATAAAGGCTTTAATAGAACAACACTAGTGAGTTATAGATGAAAGCAGCAACAATGTTCTCAAGAAATGTCAATTGCTTTGCATTGGGAAGTAGTCCCTTCCAATGTGAAAGCAGGAGGAACAGCACACGCAGTCATAGATATGTATTCCTTGCAAGAACTGTAAATATTCATATGAACACAAAAACAAAACAGGAAAGAGAGATGGATTTGTGGAGTAAAGCAGAGCCGAAGGGCCGGCGGGGGCCTCGGGGCTGCGCCCATAGCCGCAGCAAGTCCCCAAAGCATCCCACCCACTTTTTTGGTAACTGCAAGTGTCATTGTCAGACTGACCCCTGCCAGGTGATCTGTGAAGCGTAATAAATATATTACTTTGGCCCCACAAAGTTATTCAGGTGTGGCGGGAAAGTCAGTTCAATATTAATCAATCCCGCTAGACTCAATTCATACTTTGCATTTTGTCCTCTGATGGTGGCGGTGACCCAGGACTGTCCCCTGGCGCCCGCAGTGCCTGCCAGCCGGGCTCCACGGCACTCACTGGCATAATCAGGCTGCTGCCCGGCTCCCGGCAGATGCTGGCTCATCACCCCGTGCTGACCTGTACTTGGTGGCCACTCTATCACAGGCGACCACGGTCCACAGGGACCCAATCTCGTACCCCAGCATAGCAAGCGTCTACACTGGGCTGAACTGGTGTTAGAGACAGCCTCTGGGCACAGGTACGAGACACGCATGCTAATGAATAAAGCCTTGCCTGGCAGTAAGTGATTTCTCTTCCAAGCTCATTCTATCCTTTAGCTTGTCTCTTATCTGAAGCTCTGAAGTTAATTTCTATTTCCTCCCTCCCCAGAGCTGGCATTCGGACATTCTGTGTTTGTGCTTTGGGCCAGCAGGCTTTCTGTAGCATCTGGGGCACAGACCCTCAAGGAGGGCAGCAGGAAAGGCTGGCCAGCCGCGACCCCGGCACCCGCGGAGGACTCCGAGGGACAAGGCAGACCAGCCTCACCCTCGGGTCAGACTATGTGGTTCGCTTCTCTAAAGAATGGCATGTCCTCAGTGTGGAAGCATCTGAGTACCTGGGCACAGCGTGAAGAGAGATCTCGTATCTCAGTGATCCCCTGTGACCAGAAACACAGGAGCTGAGAGCACACTTCTGGGACCAGCAAGATCCAAGGTGGCTGCAGTTCCCCAGAGAGCTGTGTTCCTGGTGCAGATCTCCATACTTCTGAAGCCAGGGGACGCACAGTGGGCTTCCCAAGACAAGAGAAAACCACATGTCCCAGAAACATGTCGTCTGCCCAGAGGCCCTACAGTACAGAAGTGGATCCCAACATAACGGCTTTTATACAGCCATTAGAAAAAATAATATGATGTCATTCACAGGGATAGTTGGACCTAGAACAAATCATGTTAAGTGAGGTAAGCCAAGCTCAGAGAGCGCATGTTTTCTCTCATATATGGAAGCTAGATCTAAAATACACTGGGTCATGGTAAATGATACAGGACTAGGCACTCATGTGAGTGGGACTGAAGAGGACACTCTTAGGAAAGGAACACAGGCGCAAAGCCTCTGCGCTCAGCTCATATAAAATCATAGTTATTGAAATGAACTCCAGGAAATGGAAACAAGAAGTGTATCTTTTATGCCATTATTTTTTTTTCATTCTGTTCTGCTGGTTCATTTCTCTGTTTCAGATAGGGTAAGGGGGGAAGGCACAGAAGTGGAAGAACAAAGGGTGAACAAATGAAGCAATGGTACCACTGCACACGATGTTGGAAATGGGGATGGGAGGGAAAAAAAACTGGAAGGGAGCAAGGGAAGGGGTGACATTGTCCAAAAATGTGTATTCTTTACCTGACTTACATAACTGTAACTGCTCTGTATATCACTTTTATAATGACCAACAAACCCAAACACGTCACGGAAAGTGACAAGGAACAGCGCTCCCACAACCAGTGACATCCAAGACTGTATTTGACAGAATGGAAACAATTTTGTGAGGCAGCCAGGGCACATTTTCTTGCAGACTCCTCCCCTAGGCTCCTGTGAGCATGGGGAAATGGGTGCCTGGCTGGTGTTCCAGTGATTTGGGTCACGGGTACAACAGCACCCACCCCTCCCAGGGTAAGTGGGCATCCGCCCACAGCTCAGCTACCCACACGGCCGTGGCTGCGACGCACCAAACCTTCCTCAGAATGGTAGGCATCTCCCCGAGGAAGACCCACCCTGGCTAGGAAAAAACAGAATTGAAATTTTTACCCGAAGGAATGTAGGAAAGCCTTGTCCATAGTAGCCAACGGCAAAATAGTCAGGCTTGGGTCTTATCACTTTGACGATGTTTTCATAAAATTGAGCCTGTTTTTTCTGGAAGGAAGAAAGAAAAAGACAATCCGCATTTCAGGATAGAGCACAGCATAAGAACATCCATTCCTCTAGGTCCTTCCTCTGGGCTTCTGAGCCTTGGCAATATTCACGGGGTAGGAGGAGGTTCAGTGACCTGCACCTCAGTTTAATATCCAGTAGTTCTGACATTAATTCTCACTCATCCTCCCTTACTTTAGCACAGAATTCTGAACAAATACATAACAGCAATTTTGACTTTGAGGTGCTTTCAATGACCAGAGACACCGGATGGGATTTTTCTCTTCTGATGAAATGATGAGCCCTTAGTGCTTTGCTTTTTTCAGTGCTATGAGTCAGGCATGGAGTATATTAAAGAATAATTTAAAAGGATGGCATTATTCTGCTCTAAATTAATGACAAACATTACAGCATCCTAATGGTGATCTGTTGAATACAAAAGAGATATGGCTGGAAAAGCAGTCATTAGAAACTTACAGAGCTTCTGTGGCAGAAGAGAGGCCTGGCTCTCATCTATAGACTCCCTCTCAGAAAGGGGTCAAAGAACCCCTCCTGGGCCTCCAGACCACTAACACAGGAGAGCTCAGCAATTGGTACGGATCACTCCGTGTTGGGTTGTGACAGCTGACGTGGGTATACAGAGTGAATTTTCAACTAGCAGATGTAGAAGAATCATGTCAGCAGATACCACCGAGGACCAGGCCGGAGAATGCTTGGGGTGGTGTGGATCCCATCATCCAAACAGAAACTCCAACAAAGAGAGCCTACATTGCCTTGGTTCCGTTTTTAAAAAAAAAAAAAAAGCAAAGACCTACCAGCAGTTCACTGAGTTGTTCATAATCAAACATTTCGGTTTCATACTGTTCGGCAAGTTCCTTGCCCAAGGCGATGGCCTCCTCCCACATCTGCGAGTTACAAGGAGGAGAAAAAAACCAGACACAAACCTGAATCATGCAGTCTGATTACAAAGGCAACAACATCATTCACGACACAGCGATTTAGAAATACACCGGATTAATTGAAATCGTGGAAGAATGATGCTGGGAAAATAAAGCATTTGTGAGGGTCTTGTCCGCTGGCTCAGGATCTGGCATCTGTTGACTAAACTGGTCAACCCCTGCCCACCCCCCACGCTGGCTGGCTCAGCCTAAGGGGATGCAGCTTGCTGACCTGTCCTTAACCCCCTACCCCCGTGTCCAGTTGCCAGGCATGGCTACCAAGGCCCATCTGTTCGTGTGCTCCAATGCCAAGGAAAAGCTACTTCAGGGTGAAGGGCAGCTGTAAGGGGGGGGCACTTATGTGGGAACAAGGGGTCTGAGCTGTGATTACACTTAATAAATACCACATCCCGGAGCACCAACTGCCAGAAAAGACCAGGGTCTATTTCACCTCCAGATTGAAGCATGCAAAAAGCTGGCTTCATGCGTGCATGCTGTGCAGACAGAAGTCCTGCCCTCATTTTGAAAAGAAGGAGCTCCACAGGGCACATCATGTCAAAGGGACTTTCCACACAACTGGCCTCATGACATGCAGATGAACTTCTGGCATGTGAGGCCCTCTGCTCCAGAGTCGGCTTCAATTTCCCTTGCATTGGGAAACAAAGAGGATCACTTGGGAAGCACATGGGCATTGGAAGGAACCCCCAGCTCCTCTGGGAAGTCTTTCTGGCTGCTACTGGTCCTCCTTTATGCTTCCAGGATGGCCATGACTTCCAACTTTCTGTCAGGGAGCAGAACTTGAACTCGCTTTACCATTCCTCCTCAAGATGACCTGAGGTGCTTGTGAGGCCAAACACCCATCCCCCGGGAAGCCCGCTTTACACCCCAACTGCACAGCACGCTCAGCAAACAGAACTGAGGGTTGATGACCTGGAACCAGGAAGGCTTTGCACCCTCCTGCAAACTGTTCTAGGCTCTGAGTCCCACCCTGCGGCTCCATGGCCACCATCCCAGCAGTAGCCCTCACACAAGCTGCCCATTTCTATCCTGGCTTTGCTTGCACACCTGGCTGGGACACCGAAGACCCTTGCGGTGCGTCCTGCCACCATGACTGCAGCATGGGCCAAGAGGTGCTTCCACCTCGTCTGTGTTCCCTGACTGAGCCTTGATCCACTTGGTCGTGTTAGGTCTTTATTACCCCATTGCTGGCAAGTAATTCTCCCAACAGCATCCAACACTGAAGTGCTGTTGGATGGAGTTGGATGTTGTTGGAGTTGGCCTCGCCCAGCTCCATCTTCCCCAATGTTCTTCATCTTGAAGCCCAAGTCCCCGCACTTCCAGCTCCTCCCCCAGACCCTGGCCTTCCCCAGGCTTGTCTGTATCTCCTTCTCAGAGTGGACCTAGGAGAGGCCAATTTATTAACTGAACTGAAGAGCCTGTTTTACTGAAATCCTTTTTTCCCCGTAACTACTCATCTATTTTTGATTTTTTTTAAAAAAGGAAGAGAGTCATATTTTAATACTTGAAAAACAAGATTAAAGCCCAGATTGAAGTTGCAAGAGGGCTGGTGTCTGGGGATGGGAGAAGGTGGCAGAGAAGCCCTGCCTGTGGCCGAGTGTGCCCCATGTTCCCTTTGGTTCAACACTGGCTTACATTCTTTGAACATCTATATTGGATCCCCAGATCCTTCTCCCGTCTCCCTCCAGAGCCCCGGCCCACATTCCCAGGAAGGAAAACTCAAAAGTTTTCTTTTAAGCTCCAGTGATTCGTGCTTCTCTTAGCATAATTCCATCTCAAAGACAACATTACTGTTCCTGGTAGGCCTCCTTTCTGGGATTTCTTTTTCTTTAGTTTCCTGTAAGCTAATGTACATTCTCTTAGCTACTGAGAATGTTAGAGCTTCTAATTCACTGTGGAGTAAAAGCTTAATCTGTCTTTATCCTAAATGACAGACGAGGTACTTTAGATACATATCAAAAGCAATTGTTTTTAAAAGAAATACAAGTCTTGAGTAAATATCTTATCCAGCTAGCCCCGAGGTTATGTGGTTGTGTTTTCTATCAGATTTTCTATAAATACATATTCCTCATTCCCTTCTCCGTGTGTGTTAAAGGCTTTCACACGGAGGAGATTTTCATCTACTTTTAATTGGACAGTGCTCTAAAGAGTATGGGTAACTCATATTTCCAATGTGAGTACCTTAGAAAATATTTCTGTGCCAGAGAGAAAACAGATTCGATATGATCGGGATTTAGATTATCTCGGTGAAAGAATCACTTTAACCTTCCCCACTGAACACCGCTGGGCTCCATTCTCAGAAGAGCTATAGGCTTAGCAGGTTTACGCAGCCCCAAATGAAAAAGCTCGTATCAGCAGACAGCATTATTTTCTGATCGGAACTCCTTAATCCAGTTTACAGCACTTTGGAAATTGTTAGCTACTGGCTTCCTGGGCACGTTCTGGCCTCTACTGCTTTTCACTAGAGGATGATTGGTTCCATTTTCTTGAGATGATAATCTTCCCCATCTTTCTGAGTCTCTCAGTTGCAGGAAGTTCCATTTCTCCCAGTTCCTTGAACAGAAAACTTTCTTTTCTGAGGAACACCTTCCTTAGGCCAAGGAAGAGTGGCCATCAAGAATGTATTATTGGGAACTGACTTCTTACAGAGGTTAGGGCTAGCCAGGTTGGTCAGAGGATGGCCTAGATCTCCAGGAGCTATGGATAGTCAAATGGTGACAACAGTCTCTCGCCACTAATGCAGGCCTCTGGTGGGTGACTCTGTTAGCTGCTGCTAGCTGCGAGTAACTCACCAAAGAAGCTTGACAGTCAGCCATTCATCTATGGTCCATTTGTCTTTTCCTGGCAATGACTGGAAAATTAGACCTACTCAATCACTCTCTGAATTTCCAGAGTCCTACACAGTTCTGATGGTGAAGTGGATTAATGCCAATGGAGTATGAGAATCTGAGCTCTGGTTAAAGTCTCTTCGACCCAGGGAGGGCAAGGTGGCCCCAAACCTGCGGGAGGCCTTGTTCAGTCAGCACCACACCCAGCCAGTGGCGAGAGTGGCCATCCTTCCGGTCCCAGGTCAGTTACAAGTTATGAGGAGGGTCCCAACGGTTGTGGCCAAGTTGACTACAGGCCCAGATTATCATGTGGTCCTAACGCCTGAGTTTCAGCTAGCTGCAAAGTCAGTCACTTCAAAAACACACACAAAAAACGAACAAACTGAATCACTCAGCTGAAGAGGCACCTTGGATGCTCCTGGTTCCAGTGTGACTTCACCTTCTTCACATGGAGGCCATACACAGGTTTGGAGTCCGCCGGGGACGGGGCACACTTTGCATTCCACCCTCTCTCACCCTCACCGGACCCAGGTGACCTCAGTGTCCTTGCCGACCACCTCTGTCTGTACGTGTCCTTTCTAGTCTTCTGTCTGTGGTCTCCTGCTTCACCCTCATTTGCAGAACTTGTGGATGTGGGACACAGCTGAGATGCCACCCACTGGCCCAGGTGATGTCACTCCTTTTGTTCATTTGCTGATTGTGAAGAACCAGCTCTGTGAAGCCTCCCCTCCCCCAGCTCCAGAAGGAGGGGACATGCTGTCTCTGTACCCCCTTCCCACCTGTGACGCATATCTACCTATAACAGACGTGGGGGAGCTTTTACCTGTGGTACAAGGGCCGGGCAACGGCTGGACGCAAAGCCTCCAGGGAGACCGCTGTTTGTCTCTATAGTTCAGGGTGCAGGGTGGCCCTGGTCACAATGTGAGCAAGGAGAAACTTGTAGCTGCTCCTAGAGCCTCATGAGTGGCTTTCCTGGCTTTAAAATGTGACTTTCTCAGGCCTTGAGAAAACATGATTATTTTCTAATAAAAAATCCATAATAAATAAACCTCCATAATAATTGATAATAATAATATTCAGGCCAAATTCTGGCTAGTGGAAGGCATTCTGGCTAAACGTTATAGGAATGTTGGGCGTTCATTTGGAAGAGCATTCTATGAAGCAGACCTGAGCTCATTTAATGACAACTGCATCTTCCCAGGGAAATGCAAAGGATGAGAACACTCCAGTCCCTAATTCTTAGGAAAGAGAGCCAACCATGCCATCAAACAGGGAAACTTGTTCCCCAACCCCTATATTTAGTTCACAAATGATGCCAGCAAGCTGCATGGTTTTTCAAATTCGGTACAAGGCAGAAGTGTGAACTTTATCAGAGGAGGGTTATTTTAAGGGAAAAGAGAACAGAGCCCCAGTTGAAGATAGTAGCAGGGCTTCGCACATCCGTGTGGCTGGAATGGCTGCGCAGCCTCTGTCCACACACAGCGAGGCGGGGCCTGGCTGCAGAGGTGGTGCGGTGTGGACCATGACTGGCTGTCAGCTTGGGCTAAATTCTCCTCTCAGTGCAGCTGCTATTTTCCTTTCTCACCTCCAAAGAGAAGCCTGGTAATTTTCAGTGAAGTACTTGGATTAAGGGCTTTATTGAAAATGACTAGGCCTCCACCAGACACAATAAGACAGACAATTGAGAGCACCTTCAGAAAAAGAACACTTGCCACCCTGGTAAAGCTCAACAGAAGGCTTTGAGGGGCGGGGAAGGGGAGGGTGGGTGCTGCAGTGGGTGGTGAGAGCGGACCGGGGAGGCTGCAAGTAGTAATTATTAGCCCAGGAAGGAGGAAATGTTCAAGAATGAAAAGGGAGGCAGATGGGAATGACGTTTTATGGTGAGAAAGAAAAAGGATTAAGAGACCAAGAGCTACACTGAAAGACATTCACAACTTTAAAAAAAAAAAAAAGACCAGTGGGAAAGCAAGAATAGGAGAATGCTTTCGTGAAGAAGAAATACAGAAAAATAACAGAACATAATTCAAGGGCCAGAGTGTCCAGAATAAAGAAGCAGAAGGGAGGGAAACTTTAGTATCTTCCAAATCCCACCTCTTCCTAGCCCCTGGGCTTCCCAGCATGCACCTGGAGATGCAGCCATGGGCGTGGGGGCCTCTGGATCTGCCCCCTGCCAGGGCGTGGAGTGGCCAGGCCTGCAGGAACGGCCTCCCTTTCCAAGGGCAAATTAGCTTGAGAATGTCTATTGTTTCCAAGCAGTAAGTACTTAGTGAAGACTTCCTTCACCACACCAGGACTCCCACAGCCCGCAGCGAAGCTGTATCCATGGAGCTGAACCGAGTCAGGGAGCTGTCACACTGAGCTAACACTTCCATTTCATAGTCTTGTTTACAATTCATTGATCTCTACGTTCAACCATGCTATTAAGGTCCCTACTCGAATATATTTTTAAAAAAGGTCAAAACTGCATTCTATTTCTTAAAATTTCCAGGTCTAAAATTAAAGCGAGGAGATGCTTCCTGAGGTATAACTGCTCTGGGTCCAGGGGCGTCTGCTCAGATGTGAGCCTGGAGGAGCCCGGGCCTTCCATTAAGCCAGTAAATTCTGTCTGTGCGGCAATCTCTGCATGCCAGCCTGCCTGCTCCCTCACTCAGTAAGTTGTTGCAATCATTTGGACTGAAGATGGCTATTATTAACAGGCTTATAGGACACTAGGCAGTAAGGGCCAGCTTGTAAGACTCTGTCTTTGTCCAGTCTACAACCTTTACTGCGAACAGGGTGCTGAAGGCAAGTCGGCGTGAGACTGCGCCTGCTCATGGCACATGTAGTTAAGAGGCAGCGTGGCAGGGGACCGTGGCAGCTCTTCACAGGGGATGGGGAGTGAGAAGAGAAGAGGCTAGCCCTTTATCCTTCTCAGAAGCTTAGAGTCTGAGTCAGGATGCGCACACACACACCAATGAGTGTGTGGACTGCCTTAGAGATGGTGGTCTTTCCCATTATGTACATTCCAACTGGGCAGGGATGAATGCTGTGGAAACAAGACAAGGAGGTGTGACAGGTCTCACACCACAACAGGACAGCAAACACGAAGGAAGCACCCGAGCCCAGGGAAGACCTGAGAAAGTCCAGGGTGGTAGATCAGAGAGCGTGCGTAGAAGAGGCAGCATGTCCTGAACGATGAGAGGGCTGAGAGGTAGGCTTGATCCCTCCTTCCAGGCGAGAGGCATGTAGAAAGGAAGGGAAGAGCACACCTGAGGTCTGGCCTCTTAGAAGCCATTGGAGCTGTGATCCCAAGGCCATTGCTTACTGGAAACAAGATTGACAGCCCAGGGAGCAGATGATCACCAGTTCAGGACTGGGGCCAGAGCTCCTCAGTGGGTGCAGGATGGGCTGCATCTAGCAGCATGCCTTTGTTTAGAGATCTATACTGTCTGAGTGAATAGGGCAGAATTGCGTGGAATGGCTGCAGATCTCAGAGCCTCTCACCGCCCACGGTGGGCAGACATTTACCTCTCCAGGAGTCAATGTGACTGATCTTCATAAACCCAGGAAATTAAAAAAAATGAGATTGTGACAGACTTAAGGTCAACACAAATTCATTGCTTAGGGATATAATTCTAAATTTTCATAATAAAACCCCTAGGTATAAAAGAACCCTCCAACTTGTTTTTTTAAATGATGTTACATTTTCTTGATTCTTTCCGTTTACAGGTCTGTTTCTGCCTGTCCATCTCCCTCTCTGCTTTGTGTTCTTCTTCCTTATCCTACAATGCAGGGGCTAGCTACAGGGATCCCCCCAGCTCCTTCCATGTTCTCCCCCTGAACTACCCAACTCTGAGAGCTAGTTCACAGTCAAAGAAATGACACGGGGGTACAAGTATGCCTGTCAGGCCTTCACTTACCCTCCTGACATTTCACTATCTCTTGCCTTTGGTGTAACTGACCACCTGTGACGGTCCCGGAGGACACAGAGCGAGCATCCATTTCCTGGCAGTGCCAGGTCAGGGGCTAGACTGACAGCTTTCTTGGTGCTTAAGGAGAACAAAGGGAAGCTCAGAGCAGCAGCCCCTCCTGACAACGCGCCAGTAGCCAGACCTGTGTGCTGTGAAGGGAGGTATCTGCTGCACCATGGCTAGGCTGGGCAGAGTCCACATGGCACGCTGACCCTTCTTTGGAAGTGTCACTCAGGACACAGGCTCCTGTGAGGATTCTCAACTTTTCCTGTGTTAAGGACCAAGGGAGACAGAAGCTAGGGGAACGCTCATGTCAGACACAGGGAAATCCCCAGCTGGTGCCACAGTGATTGCTCCTAACGGGGTCTGGTTTATGTGAACGGGACAAGCGCTGCTGTGGGTCGCCGTGTGTCCCCCCGATACCAAGTCCCAACTCCCAGTATCCATAAATGCCACCTTCTCTGAAAACCGGGTCTTGGGACGTGATTAAATCAAACTAGAATAGGGTGGGCTGTGATTCAATGGTAAGTCAAGAGGAAATTTGGACACAGAGATGTAGCTGGGAGAGACTGCATGATGAGCCAGCCAGGAAACAAGGGCCAAGGATGGTAAGACAGCCACAGAGGACACAAGCCAAGGGCCCAGAGCATGCTCTGCCCATAGCCCTGCTGACATTTGACTTCAGGCTCAGAGCTCCCTGCACTTTGGGAGAATGAATTTCTGCTCCTGAAAGCTGCATGCCTCTGGTCCTCTGTTACAGCAGCCCGGGGAATAGAACATAGGCTCCTTCCCGGAGTCCACTGTCATCTCCCTCAAGTGACCCGAATCAGCCCTGAGGTGAGTGGACAGACAATCCAGTCCCAGAGGGAGCTGATGCCACAGTGGTGGTGTCAGATCTGAGGGACTTCTAAATCACAAGAGTGTGGGTGACCAGAGCTGAGAACACCTGTGACAACAAACAATGCCATGACAGGAAACGCACAAAGACACGTCCAAACCACGGCCACACCCACTGCTCCAGCACAGAGGGGTCAGAATGCTGCTTCCATAGCCTGGCCATCCAGAGCGCCTACAAAAGGCTATTGATTAAAAAAAAACAAAAAGGAAAAGGAAAGAAGCTCCTACTTAGAAGTGCAGGCTAGAGCAACACGCATGCATGAAACATTTCAGTACTCAATTTGTAACACATTTCTGCCTCTGCAAACGTCATGCACTAAAAAGACGTGTTTACAGTGCTGTAGGAGGCACGCATAAAAGTAAGCAAGAAAACTCACAGGTTTTCTTTCCTCTCTCCCCCTCTCTCTTTACCTTGCCCTTGTCAAAGTAGTGGATGATCTCCTGGTACAGCTGCTCTTTCAGCTGCCCCTGCGTGGTCGCCTGGTACCCGTCCCGCTGAGTGAGGTGAGCCGCGCACACATCCTCCGACCACTGCAGGCAAAAGCAAGAGTGAGCAGGGCCCTGGCAGTGGGTGGGGTCTGATGGGGACTGGGGAAGGGGAGGTTGAGGGGGAGGAGTCTGATGGGGGGAAGGCCCCAGAGACTGGTCCTGGCTGGGGGGCTTCCCGTGGGTCAGAATCAGAACGAGCTCTCCACTCCATGAGTGGGGATTTCAGGGACAGGGTGTGGGGCTCATGTCAACAATCTGTGGAGGTCTGAGAATGCAGGGCAGCACATCTGTCTGGGGGCCCTTGTTTATTGACTCTAAGTATTCTGGCTGGGCATAGACGATTCTATGGAGGATTTTTAGCTACAGGGTATAGGTCAGTGGAGCACCTGTACATAGTTCACACCTGCAATCCCAGCAACTTGGAAGCTGAGAACAGGAAGTCTGTGGTTTGATGCCAGCCTGGGTCAAAGCTGGGTGCAGTGATACCAGCTTGTTATCCCAAGCTATGTGGAAGCCTGAGGATGGTGGGATCACAGTTCTAGAACAATCTGTGAGGCTCCCTCTCAACAGAAAGAAGCTGAGCATGGGTGTATATGCCCATCATTCCAGCTATGATGCAAAGCCTGAAATGGGTGGACTGAACTCCAGGCAGGAAGTAGAGATACTATCTCAATAACTGTTAGTGCCAAAAGGAGCTAGAGGCTTGGTTTTTATAAGAATACAAATCATGTTGCTGCTTAGTCAACCAGCTTAAATTCATATTTATAGCAATATTAAAATATATTTAGGAAAAATTACAAAATGTAACAGTTTAAAGAACGGGGTGGGAGATTACATAATATCCACCACTGAAGAAGTCAGAGCCCAGCAAAAAGATAACTGGGCCGATTGATTTGGGCAGTCAGACAATCTGTGACGAGCCATCTGTGCCCCATAAATCCAGTGATTAAGCAAATGATATGTTTATGCACGTATACATGGTCTACATTCTCATGAACATATCAAAGTTTATGTTCTCTGAGAGGAAGACTGAATGAGCAGTTTGTCAACCTATTTTAATCTCCATAGTGTTAAAAAAAAAAGATCTTCACAGTTACAAAAACATCTTGTAACTAAAATTCAGGTTTCTAATAAATGAGGGCTATCAGAATTCATAGTGCCATGGCTCTCACCAGATACAAGCCCTTTGAAATCTCTATCCTCAGACAGGCTGGCTTGGAAGGGCTTTAGATGACTTTGAGGCCTTCAGCCCGCTTGCCTGGAGGAAGATGGATAGAGAGTCCAGAGAAATCCACTGTTTTGTTTGGTCCACACTGAGCCCTCTCGCTTTGACACGGAGGTAAACTACCTCAGTCAAGTACTATAGAGCAGCCGGTGTGTATTTATGCTACAGAAGCTACAGCGGATTTAAGAATCAGGAAGGCTGGGGCAGACTTGATGGAGTTTTACCTCCTAGTGCTGAGCTCCTTAACTCCCATTACTCAACAGACATCACTTCAGCCTATTTTAATGTCATTTTCTTTGGCTTCTTTTGATCCTGCCTGTGATGTCTAGGAGGCTGGCCTAGATTTGCAAATAAGATTCCTTGGAGAAGATCACTTGACTAAGTTCTAGTCTTTGTTTTAGCCAGTTCAGATTTCTTTTTTGAATTTTCAAAAGGCTATCAGGAGAAAGATAATCTAATGACTTGCTGACATGATAAATTCTAAAACTAAAGCCTGTCTGAGCAATTTCCCCATCTATTTCCAGATTCATCTACCTATTCCTTCCTACATCCACTCACTTATCATCTACCCATTTCCACATACACCCATTTCTACCCCTACATTCACACACGCTCATCCATACATCTCTCTACCCACCCAACCACCATCCCATGATATCATCTATCCATCTCCACACTCCATCCATCTCCATATCCATCCATCCATCCATCCATCCATCCATCCATCCATCCATCCATCCATCCATCCAGTCATCTATCCACCACTAACCAATCATCTATCTATCATCCATCTGTCTCTTCATCCATCTACCCACCCACCTAGTCTACTTATTATTAAAGACTGACTCTGTATTACTAACCATGCTGAGACTGGACATTGGAGAGAACATGAACATATCAGTATTAAACAGAAAAGCCTATGTCTAAATCTATCTACATAATAAAAGAAATCCTAAGAGCTGAAAGATGTTGTGTTAGATCAATGCTCATGAGCAATGTTCTTTTAGAGGCTAAGACAGCAAACACTAAAGAGGTCTCAGAGAGAACAGCTTGACAGAAATGTCATGATCTAGCCTCCATTCTCACTGCAAGAATATTCAGTGGTGTGACTCATTCTATCATTTAGCCACAGTGCCAGGGTCATTCCTTCTTCTCAGTGCTGCTCCCCATGCTTCCTGAGTCTTAGGGTACAAATGAGGCACTGTACAACCTCCAGCCCATAGCCTAGTGACAGGTATTTGTGACACTTTGACATCTTGTTAAATCTCATTCTGTAGGGCCAAATCTGTAATCAAAGCACTTCCTAAGTATTTCTGCCTATTTCACTGCCTCTAGTCAATATCTATAAAACCTTCTTCGTCAGGTCTACTAAAATTTGTCACAGAAAGGTAAAATTTTGAATAATCTTAGCATCTAAACAAGAAATTGATAGACATATACAGAACTTTTTATTACCTTCAGAAGCTTCGCATGGAGGAGCAAGGTGTAGGCCGCTTCGGTGTAGTTATCGCACTCTTTGTGTAAGTCACAGAGCTTGTACAAATACCTGAGATGATGAAATACAGGTACATTCTTAAAATGTCACAAAGTAATTTGTGCCGAAGATTGCAGGAGCTAAATTCGACGTTCTACAGTAACTCATATCTATACCTTCTTTTTACAGTGTTCATAATTCACAACATCTTGAAAACTTTTGGTGCAGAATTCACCAAAAATCTACAAGAGTAAATGCAATAACACAGATACATACATACATAACACACATGCAAATGCAATTATATATATTTTTAAATGTTAAGCCCTCCATTAACCTTCTCTTTAGGTCAAAAATGAATATGACACACATGGTAGAATTATACTTTAAGAAAGGTCCTTATTCCTTTCATCTTTTCCAACTTTTTACTCAAAACACTTGAAATGAGATTACACAATCTCAAAAATCCACAAAATCCAAACCCACAAGAACAAAGAGTTCCAGCCATCACAGTGTGTGTGATCGGAAGAGTTTCTCTGCCATGAAGAAAGGAAGGTTGCTTATCATACAAAGCAAACTACATTTTCCATGAAAGAAGCAAACTGATGGTTCCCCCGGTTTATTATATTCATATGTTATACTCTTAAAGAAGCAAAACAAAAATAGAATAAAAAATACACAATTACACATATCTTCAGAAGCACACAGTAAACACTAATGCCACGTGGCGTAATGCCCTTCCATTATTTAAAGTGACAATCTGGCTAATTATTGACATAGGGCCCAGGTGTCCAAGAAAGAAAGAGGCTTCACCCAAGTACCTCCCTTCTACTGATGCATGTTGGGAGTCTAACCCAGGGCCTCTGCCTGCCAGACGAGGACTCTCAGTCTGAATTATGCGCTGGGCATCACAGAGGATAAAAAGGCCAATGAGGGGCAGAGTCCCTCTGTCAAGGCAAAGCATTTTTCCTCTTTTGAGAGAGAAAGACACAGAAAACAAGGGAAGAGAGTGTCAGCTAAGGAAGAGTGAACTGAGAAATTACATTGTCTATTTCTCATAAATTTATTACTGGATTTCACATTTGATCTTCTGACTTACTGTGAAACATTAAAATTTATCATGTTATCTTTCTTCAAGAGCACCATAGGAGTTGGCCAAAAGGTACAAAAACCTTCTGAAATAATCAGTTTGGATTTTGAGTTGGCTAATTGTGAGACCCTCTGCCTCTCCCAAAATTCTGTGTTGGTACGGACAAGCTTAAACAAGGACCAGGGTGCATCTCAGCACCCCAGCAAACAAGATCTCAGAGATGTCATGATGATCTGCAAACTAAAACATTTCTTAGCAGGTTCTCACCAACAGCAATTACAGTAAACAGCAGCTGCAGCAGCTTACCTTATGTACATTTCTTCTCTCTCAATTTCTTTGTAGAAATTCTGAAAAAAAAAGCCACCACAGTTTTAGGAAGTCTGTTCCGCAAATACATTAATAACCCAAAGTTCTTCAGCCTGTATCAAACACGGTGAAACAGACCCACATGGATTAGAACCATCAACTCTGATAATCATCTCACTCTCTGCTGCACTTTTTTGGCTTTTCTAAGGACCACATTTCCTATGCTTTTGACACTTGGTGACTAAAACCTGCTTCTATTATTTGGAAGTAATCTGCCTTCAGTAAAAACAAGGTACAGGCCAAATAAATGACTTCTTACCCGCTGTAACATCATTTAAATAAAGCAGTAACAGGTGTAATCCTAGTACTCAGGAGGTGAGATCTGAGGCTTCACATTCGAAACCAGCCCAGGCAGGAAAGGCTGTGAGACCCCCATCTCCAATTAACCACCAAAAAAACTGGAAGTGCAATTGTGGCTCAAATGCTAGAGTGCCAGACTTGAGAGAAAAAGCTAAGGGACAGCACTCAGGTCCTGAGTTCAAACCCCACTACTAGTACAAAAATAAAACAATTTGAGAATAAGTAGAGAAACGTCATAAACATGAGTTGAAGCGTGCTGGGTCTAACTTCAGCAAGAGCCAGAGAAACTTCTGTGGCATTCCAGCCCTCAGGTGTCCAAGACAGTAGCCACCCGCCACCTGTATTTAAAGGTAACGAAAGACACGTTACATAAGTTAAGAATCTACATCTAGTCAGGTGCTGGTGGCTCACACCTGTAATCCTACCTACCCAGGAGGCTGAGATCCGAGGTGATAGTTCAAAGCCAGCCTGGGCAGCCATGGGACTCTTATCTCCAGTGAACCACCGGAATACTGGAAATGGAGCTGTGGCTCAAGTGGTAGAATGCTAGCCTTGAGCAAAAAGAGCTCAGAGATAGCACCTAGGCCCTGAATTCAAGCCCCAGAACCAACAAAAATAGAAAGAAAAAAAAAGAATCTACATTTACCTCCCGGTACCTCCCAGTGATGTCCATTGAATACCATTCACCACTGGAGACAGACCTTTAGAACCACAGTAAGACAGGCAGACACTTAACAAGGCCCTGTGTACATGCACTCAGGAAGAAAGGTGGGTTACCAGATTCGAACCAATGGCAGTTTCTACATCTTACAGCAAGGTGCCTTGTAGCTGAGCAGATGCACGTATATCACAATTCCACTTCTTCATGCAAACGCCTCTAAACACTTCACATCTTAATCACAGATGATGCATCAGGACAGAGCCTGAGTTACACCTAACAAGGCCTACAGAGTGGAAACATGGCAGCTACTTGCCACGTGAAATCTGGCACCTGAAAAAAACGCTGCTAGAATTCTAGATTCCAGGCCCGAGGGAAGACGTGACTATCAAGCATTATGAAGACTCACAATGACCCACTAAGATGAGGCAGCCTTTGTTCGTTTCATTAGCTCAAAATGGCATTGCCTCTATGGCTCATCTCTCTGAAAAGAAATGATAAATAAGTATAGAAAGTAAGCAGGGGACACGTTCAGAAAAATGCACCAGCATCTGACATTTTAATGTGCCCCAGATCCTAGGATGTGGTCGGTAATGAGGATATTTTCAGCTGACAACTCAGAGCGACGTAACAAAGAGAATCTGCACCAAAGGCTGAGAGCGAGGCTTCATTTCCAGCTCTCCTTCGCCAGCAGTTACAAGCTCCCATTCCACACCTTCCCCCTTTTGTGCTCTTTATTTTTAATCCTTCTCTCCTGAGCTTTCTGTCATTCATTGTGAGATCATACGACCCTCATCCTCCTTTCTGATAGAAGGAATGGCTTCTATTTTCTGCCCAGGCTGAGGTTTGCTCTCTCCCAGCACTTCAAAACCTCTCACAGCTAGAACACACTCATCTCAAATCCTATTTCTATATAAAACTTTGCGTTTCTTACGTCAGCGATCATACTGCTCAGGCACTCCTGGAGTTCTTGTCCGCTCAGCCCCTCGACCCTCCTGATATCCTCCCCGCCCCCTTCCTCCCCAGGGCCGGCCAGGTGCCAGGCCCAAAGCGTAACTCTTAGAGGGACACTGTGGGAGCTGGGCCTCAGCACTGATTTGCGGAACTTAAGACATCTGCATTACATTCGATTTTGTGCTGTTTATGACCCAAACAGAATCTAAGACTGAAAATTCTGGCCCTAGCCCCGTATGAACCAGCCTGGGAAAAGAGTCCTCAGGCTGAGGGTGCCCATCAAATAGTATCTCGGCACTCTCAGTGATGATCCCACCAGCATGAGGGCTGCGGTGTGCCTGTGGCTGCAGGGAAGTACTAGGGGAACATGACTGAGTCACCAAGCACCCACTGCTTTATGTTGCGTGAACAACGGAATGTCCACTACAGATTAAAGAGCTACCAGCACGACTATGTTCCTTGCAGCATTATTTACCATAGCTAAGCTGTGGAACCAACCCAGATGCCCCTCAGTAGATGAATGGATCAAGAAAATGTGTTATATATACACAATGGAATTCTATGCCTCCATCAGAAAGAATGACATTGCCCATTTGTTAGGAAATGGAAAGACTTGGAAAAAATTATATTAAGTGAAGTAAGCCAGGCCCAAAGAAACATAGGTCCCATG
>NW_012267274.1:3756304-3889219 GCF_000151885.1 Dipodomys ordii
AAGTAAGCCAGGCCCAAAGAAACATAGGTCCCATGGTTTCCCTTATTTGCAATAACTAGTATATGTCTGAGTCAAGCAGAAAAGGTCAGATAAGGCGATGTTAGGCAAAATGAACCCCAAGACAAGTATTCAAATGTTTTTGCTTTCATGCAATTGTTTCTAACATATTTTTAAGATGATTTCTTTGTTGCTTTGTATGTCCCTCTCCCACGGTATAACCCCTGCTTCCACTGTATTTGATGTTGGTATAATTTGTGGAGCGGAAGGGAAAAAAACAAATTGTTTAAATAGGGATACAGGTGGGCCCATTGCAACAATGAGATTAACAAGACATTATGTCGAAAAACGAACTTTACAACTTTGGCGGGGGAGGGAGGAGAGGATGGGAAGGGACGGGAAGGGGAAACAAAGGAAGAGGCAACAATGCTTGATAAGAAATGTACTCATCATCTTGCCCATGTAATTGTAACTGCTTCTTTGTCAGATGGGATCCAGGTCTGGGTCCATGCAGACATGTGTGCAGGGACTGAGAGGCCTGGACAGTGAGGGCCCTGACCTGCCTTTGCTTTGTTAAGATTGGGGGGTGGGTAGGACATGAATGAGCCTGCATGGCTAAACGGAATTCTATAAACTCTGTCTTTAAAGTACAAAATCACAGCACTGGTAAAGGGAAGTTGGCAGTGGACTCAGTGGCACCAGAGTATTCTGAGTTACTTACTTATCCAGAAATGTGTTTTTGTTTGAAAGGACACAGCAATGATGCTGTTATTTGAACACACATGTGCAATGATCAGAGGAGGCGTGTCTACCGCCTCCACATTTATCATTTCCTTGGGGGGAAGGCGCAAACTCCCCTCTACGAGCTCTTTGCAAATCTTCACTCAATGGCCGTCAGTCACAGTTATCTGACTGTGTTACAAAACATCACAAGTCACTGTCCTGCAGGTCTGTGGTGCCCTGTGCAGCTGGGTACACTCCTCAGTTTGCCTACTTATGGACTACACGGGGATTTCTGCTTAGCAGTGGACATGGGTGATATACACTGATATACCTACACCCATTTAGAGATGGATACATGCATACACACAAATATATGTATCCATCTTAATATACATAAAATTAAATATATGTGTTTATGTACATATGTACACACATATTTCATTTCCATGAAACTCTATTTGTTTCTAGAGTAAAAGTATCAGGTAAAATGAATCAGGAAATGGGTTTGAAGGTGAATATTTAGAGACAGGATACCTATCTGTAAAACTGTAGCTGTGTGTGTGTGTGTGTGTGTGTGTGTGTGTGTGTGTGTGAAAGCACTGTGTAGGCTGGGATCCATTCTGTCATTGGTTCGTGGACTGACTCAGGGAAGGAAGTTAATAATGTGAGATCATCTGGGGAACCCTGGGTTCTTTTGAGAACACAGAGCTGGTGCTGGCCCTGGTGCCAGTAGGTGGTGCTGAGTCAGGCTGTGACTACAGGAGGAAAGCATGGACGCGTCAGCATGGGAAGCTGATGAGTGAGTGCAGGTGTGGTTACAGGTCTCCTGACGGGTGATCTGCTGGTAAGAGACCACATTGAGGGCACAGCGGCGTTTCTCTGTGGTGGCTCACATCCTGGTGAGCAGAAGGAATCCTGCTTAAAATAACTCCAAGTCTTAATTGTAAACATTGGGAAGCCCACAAACTCATTGGTCATTCTGCCTTCTAGGTGTCCATTGGTCCCGTTGATCCTCTTCAGGATCAAAGGCAGCACTGGAGCGTTATGTTCGTAGGCCATAGGAGTTTGAAAAGGCCTCCCTTTCTTCCCCCAGAACAATGCTGGTTCTTGTTTCATGCCAACCACGTTAGTACCGTGAAGGCCCATGACTTTGGATGTGGCAAGAATGCAAGAAGACACTGAAACAAGGGCCAGCTGTGTTCCTGTGCAGAAGCTCGAGGCCAGCTACCCGGGTACACCTATGCTATGCTGCCCGGTGAATCTATGGGACAGGAGACAAATAGAAGACGACACGGAACACATGTGCATATCCGTTAGCAGCCAGCATCCAGCCCACTCACAGTAGAACATGGCATAATCCTAGCACACCCGCAATCCATCACACTTCCTGGGTTTTCCACAATGAAATAGCTCATCGCTCTTAACAACAACACGTCAGGACAACCTCTAGAGAGCTTACAGACTTGTTCTGAGACGATCTACAAACAAGACTCATGGTTCCTTCCCCGCAGCAGGGAGAAAAGTAGCCCAGGAAGCCGTACTCTGCCATGGGAGGAGCTGAACTGTCACCAGCCAGCACGCGGGCCACGCGGGCCTTGGCCCAGGCTGCCTCATGCTAGGAAGACGGAAGGTTCCTGAAGCTTTCACTCACCAGCACGTTGACGGTGCAGCTCATGCGGTTCTCTTTGTTCTCGTCGTTCATGATGGTTCTGTAGTCCAGCAGCCTCTCCATCAGCCGCACCACGAGTTTCACGAACGTCTCCCCTGTCTTGGCGAGGTACTTGTGTTTCCTGCAGTGTTCCAGGAGGCTGCAAAAATAATCACGCACACCTTGTTAGTCATACTCAGGAAAAGAAACTCGACAGAGGTGCGATTTTAAATATTTTCCATTATTAACACATTTTAATTATTTCTGGGCTACAAAGTTCATTGTAGTCTAATTACAGTCCTTCTGTCTCGATTCCGACACAAATCCCATCGCTAATCAACACTTACATCTTATCAAATAGCACTTTGTACTGTTCATCTCCTCGGCCTCCTTCCACTTCATGATCCAGCTTGGTGACGATCTCATTTTCAAACTATAATTAAACAGAGGAAAGCGTAAATATCAGCATGGCGGATATTGCATTTTGTGACTCGAGTGTCAACAGCACATATATCGGTCGGTTCATCGCCAGGCAGTTGCCTTCTGCCTTTTGGGCTTGATTTCCTTTCAAGATGCCATCCTCTGAGCCCCCGGCCACCGGGGCATTCTTCACTCCCCTTCCTGGGTAATGGAATGAGCATGCATAGTCCAACAGCCGAAGAAAGTCAAGGAAACTGTAGGGAACAAGAATCAAGGAATAATACACACATACACACACACACACACACACAGACACACACACACACAGACACAGACACACACACACACTGTCCCCAGCTCCATCTTGATGAATAAGATCTGAAGTAACATGGCTCCTGAAATAGAACAGATGGCACGTCACTTGCCAGCCAAGAGTCCTCGGCACTCTAACACACCCAGGAGGCTACTTCATGGCCATTCCTTGATGGATCCCAGAGAAATGGCTCACTCTAGTTGGTAAAATACCAATCAAAAGCAAGAGGGGAAGCGGGGCGCTGGTACATCATGCCTATAATCTTAGTTACTCAGGAGGCTGAGATCTGAGGAGCGTGGTTCAAAACCTGTGAGACTCTTATCTCCAATTAACCACCAAAAGGCCAGAAGTGGAGCAGTGGCTCCAGTGGTAGAACACTAGCCTTAAACAAAAAAGCTAAGAGATAAGGCCCAGGCCCCAAGTACAAGTCCCTATACACACACACACACACACACACACATACACACACACACATACACACACACACACACACATACACACCACCACCACCACCACCACCACCACCAGCAACAGCAAAAACTAAATTTGGGGGAGCCACAAATGTATAGAAGCTGCAAATATCCAGAGTGACCGGGCTGGAAATAACTACTTCAATAATGAGTGTGTTTTCCCCATCTCCTTCCCTGGCAGAGCTGGGGTTCCCCAAGTCTCAGAGGCCCTGGGGTCACCCATGCAGGAGTGTTGGGAGAAAGGAGGAACTGGCTTCCATAAAGACGGAGACAACCTAAGTCTGGACTCACAGAAGGGGAGCAAGGGCAGAGCTGTTTGCCGGAAGCATCGAGGTGCCATCAGAATGCCGGCTGAGAGAGTGCAAGTGTTTTCTTCTTCCTTGGCTGTTGTTACACCCCCAGGGCGCACACCAGTACCCAAGAGGGCACAGGTGTTGCTTCACACAGGTACGTGTGGAGAGGAACGGAGCTCAGACAATGAGGGCCCACAACACAAGCTGCTCTCTAAGCCTCCTCAGCTACAAGCGCAGTCTCCCCACAGGCTCCAACCACTGCACTGGGAACTCGGGGTACTGCTGAAGCTGATGGTGTCCCCCTGAGAAGCAGAGGAAAAGACCGGGAGGGGCTTCCATGCTGGCACCAATCAAACACCAGCTCAAAACAGGCCTGGGAGAAAAGCACCAATGCTTGCTCCACACCAAGGCCTTGGCAACTTCAAAGCAACTTTGCCCTTGGTAATCTTCCCACTCTTTCTCCTGGTCTCATGCAATCCTTCCCAGACACACACCAGGTGGCCTGGCTGAGTGGGGCCAGCCTCAGGTTACAGATCTTCCTCCTTCTCCCTCCTACCAAGCTGTGATGACGATCCCTCTACTTCTGTCTCCTTAGCAGGGACTGTGGGCATGAACCACCACAACGGACCCCAAATACATGTTTGTATAAAAGAGATCTCAGGCAGGTTGGAGCTTTAGGATCGGAGAGAGATGGCTTAACCTGGCTTTTTATTTTCACCTGGAATCTTATGGTAATGCCTTTTACTGTGAAATGACAACTTTGGTTCCGTACAGAGAGGACTTCTTCCAGAGCGTATTGATTCTGGAATTGGACACAAGGCAGGTCTCTTGCAGCTAGCCCCAGCGATGGTATTTAAAAGTAGTCCTTGCCTGTACCATGATGGTAATACCAAAGAAATAGCAAATACTGATAGGCTTTGGAGCAAATGATTGAGCTATAAAATAGGACTGAATTAAATGAAAACAAGTGATTTAATGTCGCATGTTTAATGAGCACTTACAACTGGGAACGCGTGGTGAGCACAGCAAGAAAACACGCCTCATCCTATCCAATGCATACATACACAGACATTTAAAATTCTTCATCACGCGTCAATCAGGAGGTGTTTGAACTTCTGAAAATGGCATGCTCCCACAGAAGCCTGGCAGGCCGTAGGAAGCTCAGCTCCTTAAATATGCTGCTTATCAAATCTTTGACTGATGAATTTAATGTTTTCTAAAAAGAGTGACTGAATGATAAGTACCTCAGAACACAGCTGATTCTAATTTTACTAACCTCTAGTCTAAACTGAACAATTTGTGCTAACACCTGGCAACTCGGTTCTGTTTACCAGCAAGGATTCCATATCAGAGATCTGCAGCCAGCCTCTAATTTCAGGGTCTTCATTATTTTTTTTTGAAACAGAACATTCTAGACTCAATTTGTTAGTGTGCTGTAAACTATGATCATAATCAGAATTAAATGACCCTGTCCACATTTGCTGATGGAGCAGAGCTGGTTCTACGAGTCATGTTGACGAGACAGACAGTATACACTGTCTGGTGATTTGTAGCAGGGCTGTGTGTGGCTAGGATAAAATTAGCACAGGTTTATTGTACTGCTCAAAAGGTGGCGAGGCTCACTCACGCAATAAGCACAATCATTATGACTTCTTCGCTTTCTGAAACACCAACACTGCTACAGAAAATATCCACAGGGTATCTAACTTAAAATATCAAGTGAACACAGCATCTCTAAGTGAACACAGTATCTCCACGGCTCTAATACTAGCAGCCCCCAGAGAACAAGGAACACGGGAGAACATCAATAGAAGGCTTTCAGAAGACGCTTTAAAATAGAACGTGGGCTGTGCTCATAGTGGCACTGATGTTGCTAATTCAATTTACTTAGCAAGGAACTGTGGCTTCCTCTACGCTTTGACAAAGTTAAGCGCAAGTTATTGAATATGACCAGACATTATGACGATGGTCTCAAAGCAAATTACATTTTGTGTGAAATGACTTTTTATTTTTAGATTTACTGTAATCTTAATAATATATTTATGTATGCATAAATACATTTTTCAGGGATCCAGAAGGTACTGGGGATTTGAACTCAGGGCCTGTGATTGCTGGGCAGGCTTTCTATCACCTAAGCCACACCTTCAGCCCCCTTTTGTTTTTTGCTTTACTTTTTGGATAAGATCATGTACTTTTCCTGGGGTCAGCTTCAAACTATGATGCACCTGCCTATGTTTTCTTGCCTTGCTGGAATTACAGGTATGCCACGCCCTTCCTGATGGCCTTCACAGGAGGGAGGGAGGGAAAGAAGGAGGGAGAGAGAGAGGGAGGGAGGATCAGACTGCACCTGGGTGAGAAAAGAGGCTAAGAAGAATTCCAAAGTTCCACAGAGACAAGCTGGCATTTCAAAACCCCGGGGGCTTCGGCTCCATGCTACCGCCCTGGGTCACTGATCTCTGAATCTATCACTTAGCCTATAATCCTGGTGCAAAGACACATGGATTTTTTTTATGTATATTGGACTTCTCTTTTCTAAAACACTCTGTAATGTAATTACATGCTTAATTAATGTTCCATCTGATCTCACATTCTCAAACTTCCACATCCTCTGTCTACCCAGCAGGGAGCTCCCTGACCTGGTAGTTTCTATGAAATAGAGACCTCAAAGCCACGCTCTCGGAAGAGCCTGGCAGGGCGCTGTCTGCTGTCTTCATACGATATCAGGGCCACACCCCGGGCAGGTGCAATAGCACACTGTGCAATAGCACAATACAGACTGAGGAGCAACGTCGTGTGTGTGTGTGGACTCGGGGCCTGCTCACTGTTTCTTAGTTTTTGTTCAAGGTTGGCACTCTACCACTTGAGCCACAGTTCCACTTCTGGCTTTTTGACGGTACACTGGAGATAAGATTCTCATGGACTAGTCTGCTGGGGCTGGCTTCGAACTGTGATCTTCAGGTCTCGGCCTCCTGGGTGGCTGGTGGGAAGTGACGATGGCTAACCCAATCATAGCGGCTCAGTGGACTCTGGCAACACTGTCTCGTTGGGAGCCCTGCTTCACTGACCAAGCTAAGGGGGCGTATGGGAGCTGGGGCAGCTCTTCACTAGAGACCTGGCCTCCTGAAGTCAAAGGCAGTGGCTTCCAAGAGCTCTGGGATGACCTCTGGGTCTGAAGGAAGACTAATTCTTGTGGCACAGTTTCCTTTGGAAGCGTCCAAAGCAGTGTTTTGCAATGGAAAGTACAGACAAACAAACCAATGAATAAAAGTCCCAATGAATTGGAGAATAAACAGGATAAAATTGCCACCAAACTTCTTCACCTTCGCATTATAGTACAAAACATATTTGCTTTTCTACCACATGGCAGAAGCTGCCGGCATCCACTTGGGTTATTCAATTATTTGCTTAAGGTTACTGGCATGGGCAGCAGAGAGGGATTATTCAAACAGGAACTCAAAAACACTGACGACACAAAGATTACTCATGTTCTAATATTGTTACAACTAAATGGAAATTTCTGGAAGTTGTGGAGCAATTTACTGAGCCTCACAAAGATGACATAAAATAGCTCCATGATTGAAAATATTATTTTGCCGTGGAGCCTTTTCCATTCCATTTTATTAATGGTCTATGGCCCATGTGGTCATTTGCTACAATTCTCAGATGTTAGTTCTGCATTCTCCAAAGGCATAACAAATGGAATTCTTTAAAAAGATGCCAGGAGAATTTAAAGCATGCTTTTTTCCCCTTATAAAGTAAAAATCCACTCTAAGGCAGAGACTCCGGGCCTTACCTATCTATAAAGCAGAGTTTCAGTGAGATGGGGAAAGTTGGCTGGCGGCCAGGTGAGGGCTCATCCAGGCATCTAGACAGGCTTGTCCAGGGGGATCGCGAAGGCCCTCCCCACTCCTCCGGGCCTCTCTGGGACTGGTGTGAGAGTGGGATAGGGAACAAGGAGCACAACCACAGAAGTGGTTTGAGGAGGAGACCAGGAGCAGCTGGGATCACAGGCGTGAGCCAGTGATGCTGGCGGCTGTTTGAGCTGAAGCAGAGCATCAGGATTCCTCCCTGAGGTAACCTGCTCCCGAGGGAACTTCCCCACTCCAAAGGTAAAGGTGTAACACACCGGAGCTGATCTTTACTTCACTAGCAACAGTCTACAGACCCTTTCACCATTAACCGTTCTAAGAACGGTATGAAGACTGAGCAACCTGTAAGAGAATAAACCTATCTTGAGATTCAAACACTGAAGTTGAGAAAAAAGTTCCCTTCCATCTATTAGACTGCACTTCCACTGAAAACGTGGAAGTAACTTAAGGCCTGTTGATGTGACTGGTCGGGTTAGATAATTAGACCGGTCCTGAAGCTCCTGTGGAGTTGCAGGACAGGACAGCCAGGCACTGGGGCAGGACGCATCCACGGAGCGCCAACAAGGAACCAGGGCCTGGCCTTGTGCTTTAGAAGAACCAGCGGACAGAGGGCAGGCTACAGAGAGCAGACAGGAACGAGAGAAGATAGAGCATGTGGAGAGACAGAGGTGGTAGTCCAGGCGAGGCCTGGAAAAGCGCAAGATGACGGAGAGAAGCTCAAGGGTGCTGGGGATGAGACTCAGGAAGGAGCCTCGAGTCCTCCTAACCACCGCCGGGCAGTCAAGACAGACAGGAAAGGCCGGTGCAGCCTGCACCAAGCAGACCAAATGGTAACGAGGCCATAAAGATGGAGACGACTCTGGGCGCCGGTGGCTCACACCTGTAATCCTAGCTATCAGGAGGCTGAGATCTGAGGATTGCAGTTCAAAGCCAGCCCAGGCAGGAAAGTCCATGAGACTCTTATCTCCAATAAATCACCAGAAAACAGGAAGTGGCGCTGTGGCTCAAGTGGCAGAGCGCACGCCTTGAGCTGAAGAGCTGAGGGACAGCGCCCAGGCCCAGAGTTCAAGCTCTGGAGATGAGCACAAACAAGTGTGAAGGGAGGACATCTGAGAGAGGACCACGCCACCCCGGTGTCCTCCTGGGACATCATGTACATACCCAACAGTAAGGAAAACTGGAGCTGGGCGCCAGTGGCTCACACCTGCAATCCCAGCTACTCAGAAGTCTGAGTTCTGAGGATTGTGACTCCAAGATGGTCTGGGCAGAAAAATCAGAGAGACTTATCTCCAGTTAACCAGAAGTACAGGTGCAGCTTAAGTGGTAGAGCACCAGCTTTGAGTGAAAAAAGCTGAGGAAGAGTGTGAGGCTCTGAGTTCAAGTCCAGTACCACCACACAGAGGAGAGAGAGACACAGAGAGAGTAAGACAGGCAGAAAGACAGAGAGACAGAAAGAGACAGAGACAGAGACAGGGAGAGGGAGAGACAGAAAGGGAGGGAGGGAGGAAAGAAGGAAGGAAGGGAAAGAAAGGGTAATTCTACCAGGTAAGATATTTGGGACCCCATGTTCCTTTGTTACGGGCTCGACCTCCAGGCTGGCACCTTTGGGAGACGGCAGGCCTGGCAGCGGTGGGAAGTTTTCAGATCACTGGAGAGGAGCGTGGACACCAGGCCCTTCCTCTCTCTCATTTCTTTTCCTGGCCATGGAGGAGTGAGCAACTGTGAATCACAATAACTCTTTTCTTTTTATAAGCTGACCATCTCAGATATGTACCATGGCGAGGGAAAGCTAACACAGTACTTTGCAAGTTTCAGTGTTTTTGGCCTTCCCTACAACAAACAAACAACAAAATGAAAGGAACAGGGAAGGGCATGCTGACCAACGCAGCTAGAGCAGGCGCTCCTTCTAAGGACCTGTGTGTTCTCGTTCGTGTTTAAGTATCATTTCAGGCCAGTAGAATTAGCGGCAGCTTCTGAGATGGGATTCAAGGGGAAAAAGTACTTCATGGCATTACTCAGTGTCTAGCTTCTGGGAATGATACCAGACAGTGGCTGAAGCTGGGAGTGGGGCGTGTTGAGAAATGAAGCAAACCAGCTGTGGCTTCCAACAATGGGACGGCATTTGCCATCCAACCTGGGTGAACTGAGATCAAAACACCACCTTGGATTATTGTATGGTGTTTTCAAGCTACAGGGAGACAGCGGGGAGACAAAAGAATGTGAGGAAGGAGGGGAAAATTGGAAGCCAAGTTGTCATTCATCTTTATTCCATCTCCCCTTGACCTATATTTTGACTCAAAGACCATTTTCCAATGACAAATGGTATACATGGCTCGAAAGGCTTCAGAGTTGAGTTTTGGGGGCACGTGGCATTTATCTATATCAATATGCCCCTCATCCTCTGCCTGAATTTTTTACAATAATAGCAGTTTTCACAAAGTCTTTCTTTGTGCTTGATTTATATAAAATTCAAAAAGTTGGATAAATTTCCTGCCTAGGAAAGAGTACTTTAAATGATAATTTGTAGTTGGCGTGAGCTAGCAGTGCCGGCACCAGGATTTAGAGGCTGCAGCAGTGGAGATGGGACAAACCTGCTAGCAATCATATCAAACAACTTGGCAATAGTGTCAGAAGTTACAAAACATTTTGAGTCAGCAACTGCCTTTTTGAGAATGTACACTAGGAAAAACGTTTGAGACAAATTCATGCGGAATGCAAGGATGTACCTGTAGTACAATCGTACTCGGCGTTGAAGACCTGCAAGCAACCTGAACAAGGGGACAGAGAGGAGGGCCAGAGGGAATGTGACACCCTTCTCTGATCACGATGGCTACCATGCAATCAAAGAGAATGTCCTATACTGTCAAACAGAAAGACATCACAGAAAGTAAAATTTACAAAAGTAAAATTTATAATGCTACCTATGCACAGAGACCAACAGTGAACCAGAGAAACAAAAGTAGCTCTTCCAAAAATGTATTCTCTTTAGTTTTGTATATAAAAAAATAGATGTTTGGAGACCTTCCTGTTCTAGGCAAAGAAAGAAAAAGAACGAAGGAAGGAAGGAAGGAAAGCAGGAAAGAAGGAAGGAAGGAAAGAAAGAAGGAAAGAAGGAAGGAAGGAAGGAGGGAAGGAAGGAGGGAAGAAGAAGGGAGAAAAGATGAGGTACTAACACCAATTACTTCTACCCAGATAAAAGGACATTGGGAAAAATAACATGGAGCCCTTTCTACGGGTCTCCATTGGGATACTATGAAGGGGATAGTAGCCAGTGACCTTATAAACCCACTTGGAAGATCCAAGCACAGAAATGAATGCTGGTATCCTACAGCCAGATGCCACGGTCCTCCGCAGGGGTTCTGGAGCCCAGTGTGGTGAGTGGGAGCTCCGTGAGAACGGCTTCTTCAGTATGCAGACCCCCTTCCTTTCAGAAGCCCACCTGGAGAAGTGAGCAGACCCAGCCTGTAAGCAGCCCTGAGCCTGAAGCACACACACACTGCGGGACCCTGAGGACTTGATGTGCAGGCTGTGCCCGTGCTGGGTGCTGCCCGGCTACCGAGGCTCAGTGACGGACACACATTGTTGGTGGTGGCAGGCATTGTGCTCAGGGCCGTAGGTGGATCTTATGTCATCCTCACAACTCCCTTTTTGGCTAGATCCTTTTTATACCCCTGTTCTGCTGCTGAACTGGAGGTGTAGGAGTGCACCCCTGCAGGGTGAAACCCAAGTCCTGCTCACTGGGTAGAGAGCCTTTGTTTGCATGTTCATTTTTCTGTTCCAGCACAGAACAAAACAATGCTTCAAGAATTCTGCTTTCTTGCAGTAATGGTGAAATGGAAAATGTATCAGCCATTCAAGGCTTCCTTAAATTACCAGCAAGGACAAAGGTGGGCAAGGAAATCTGACTTTTAAAGATTAGATCTCACTACACCCATACTACTTGAATTATTGCACTTTTAGTTTCTCTTCAAAATTCATCAAAAATCAAGTACTCATATATTGACTTAATTGAATTGTTATTTTTTAAAGGCCCTCTCCGTGTGTGTGTGTGTGTGTGTGTGTGAGTACTAGGGCTTGAACTCAGGGCCTCATGGTCTTCACTGGATTTTTGATCAAGACTAGCATTCTATCCCTTGAGGCACACCTACATTTTTGGCTTTTCACTGGTTCATCAGAGATTAAGAGTCTCACAGACTTTTCTGACCACGCTGGCTTTGAAAAGAGATTCTCCTATCTCAGTATTTGAGTAGCTGGGATTACAGATGTGAGCCACTGGTACCCAACTTTAAAGGTTACTTTTAGTGTAGAGGTGCTCCACAACCAGGGCACACCTCCTGCAGAGCACCATGGTCGAACCTTGAGCTGATTAAGGATAAAGTCGTTGTACGTGCACGTGTGCACACACAGGATGTGCATAGTGTGGGTGTGCATGTACCCACTCAAGAATATACCGACAGGAGTTACATTTCCACGGGACTGAGGAAAGGACATTTTGCTACTTCTCCAGCCAAGTGGCTGCCTCTGGTGCGGCCTGCTGCCGTGGGAGCTGAGCACTGACACACACTTCCTTTGAGGATTTCTCCTCTGTTCCATCACGTGGACAAAAGACCCCCCACCACACCCACAAGAGTAAAAGCAAAGACTTCAGATTTAAAAAGTAAGTGCCCAAGACAGCCATTACAACATCTGATTAAACACTCCACAGCACAGCAGGAGAGGGGCGTTACCCAAGGTTCAATGTGTACCTGCAGGTAAGAAAAATAAGCAAGCCATAGGTTCACATTGAGAACACTAAGGGCTATCACAGGCTTCTGTTTCCATGGCTAATACAGCTTCAGTTCTAGAATCATCTATGATGCTCTTTCGAGGTGTCTAGTAGTATGGCTCCCCCCTCCCCACCACCCCAAGTAGCCCGGGTGCCCTTACCATCTGGAAGCTTCGGGTAGAGTGGAATTCACACTGCATCATATCAAAGAAGATGGGGATGGTGGCCTTGCGTAGTTCTGTCTCAGGAATTAATGTCATTTCTAAGATAGGGCCCACCATTTCTGGAATGAACTTTATCTTGTGTTGACCTAGGAGTAAAGAAATGATTTAATTCAGAAACTTAAAAAAAAGGACTCTAAAAGTACACAAAATATAACAGCACGGGTCACATGGGTTTAAACTGGAGACTCGAGAATAGCCTACTGTTTCCTATCTGCAGACAATACTTTGAGCATGTCTGGTCATAAAAACTCCATCCAGTAGAAGGATTACAGAAGGAGACACGTGTAACATACAGACTGAGCACACAAGGAGCCGCTGGTCTCCAGTTGCGGACAGAGCAGAAGCTGAGACCGGGAGCGTCAGTGCCTAACTCTGTGGACAAGGACCGGAACAGGAGTTGACACAGACAGAGCACAGATGCTCTCTCCATCCTGTCTACCTCCAGCATCTTCTGAAGAGCTTTCATGGTGCCTCTGTGAATAAAGCAGTGATTGCTATGGCACTCCAAATGACTACAATCAAAGCCAACCAAAGCTCTGCTCTCAAAGGACGGGAATAAATAAGCAGGAGAAATTCTCCTACTCCTTTGGCTAAGACTGTTTGACAGGACAATGCTTGAAGAACTAGTCAACTAACCAATTTTCTGGATTATATTATATATCTCTATATATTTATGGAAAATATTCCATATATACACACACATATCACACATACACATGTATGGTATTGATACTTGAACTTCAGGCCAGATGCTCTCACTTTGTTAGCACTCTACTTCTGGCTTCTGGTGAGTAACTGGACATAAAAGTCTCACAGACTTTCTGGCCAGGGCTGGTTTCAAACTACAATCCTCAAATCTCAGTCTTCTGAGTAGCTAGGATTGCAGGCATGAGCCACTACGCCCAGCTTGTCCATATATAATTTTTAGAAAGTCAGGAACTAACTTATTTTCCTTCCTTCCTTCCTTCCTTCCTTCCTTCCTTCCTTCCTTCCTTCCTTCTTTCCTCCCTCCTTCCAACAAAAATAACAATAAACCAGCTGTGTAGATTGCCAAAGCAGGTGAGTCACTTGAACTAAGGAGTTTACAACAAGTTTCCAACCAAATGTCATACCAATACCAGGAGGTGAAAGGTCAGTGGTGAACGGTAGTGAACACTGTAACATTCCCTGACATTAGTAAGCACTCACTAAGTCCAGCCCAGTACACAGCAGGGGGCTCCTCGCATTCCAAGGGTGGCTTGTGACCGCCTCACCTGATGGTGAGGGCCCAGGGGGGGACCCACAGCTGCTTAGTGAGGGGTGCAGAGGGAAGGGAGGGGCAGGGCTGGGCCTGGGTTTGGGATTGTGAAGTCGCAGCTGTAACCTTGCTTTAGGGATCCCTTCCTTGCCTCTGGTCACAGGGTCCTCGGCCCTGCCATGTCTCTACCACAGAAGCCATGGGTAAGACAGAAGTAAGACAGAAGCCAGCAACCTGCCACTTAGTCCTGCAGAGAGAAGGTCACCTGCACGCACGCAGGAAAACGTTTTTATTTCAGTTGATTTTGCTGGAAGTCTTGGTATCGTGCTTTTGCAAGCGTCTTTACCCAGACACTCACACAGGAACACCATTTGTAAGTCTCCCAAATTATGCAAGTGGCCCGGGGAGGGGGCAGCGGCTCCCTCCTGCCACCCAGCCCCGCAGTGGCCCCATGCCCTTTGGCTCTGCTGCTTCCAAATTGCAGAGGATTGAGCTGGACCAGGGTGACCTTATATGGATTCTGAATTGAGCCAGGGAAGGCAGAGGGAGCAGGCAGCAGCAATCCCCAAGCTGGCTTCCCTGCCTTGATGCTAAGACTCCACGAAGCTGCTGGAAACCAATTCCACACGAAAGGCCGCCAGCCCTCCCCCCCACCAGGGGGCAGCAGAAGCTGCTCCTACCGGATGTGGCCTCATCAACCCAACCCTCCCATCTTCAACTCCAGACGTCCTCCTTCACCTTCCTGCCACCCCACTCTAACTAAAGCCATTCCATTTCTAAGCAGAATAGGCGAATGGGAATTAGTGGAAAAGCAGGCAGGTGACAGAACATTGTGGCCTGTAAAACTTGCTGATAAGCCAGAACCTCTCTGACAGCCAAATGGGGTCGGAGGATTTCAAAAGAATGCGTAAGAAGAATGAGGAAATAAAGGCCAGACAGTACAGCTTCTTGTGTGACAACCTTATAGAGCATAGAATAGAAAGGAAGCCACCAAACAAACAGTTGTCTTCAAGGACCTCAATTCTCCCATCAACCCCAGTCCAATCTGGGTAACTCCAAAGATGATGCAAGATGGCTGAGACGGCGGAGTGTTGTCTTCCTGCAGCGTGTCAATGCCTCGCGCTTTTTCTCTCCCAGATTTCTTCTCTAATGTCTTCACCATTGTCTTCACTACGTCCATTTGTTGCCCAATTCTTCTCTTGCCAGATGAAACGATCAAAGTCAACTCAGTTGCCCTAAATTTCTGTTAACATATTTGGTGTAGGACTTTAAGGGTTAAATCTCTCTCTCTCTCTCTCTCTCTCTCTCTCTCTCTCTCTCTCTTTCTCTACCTTGGATTCACCTAAAGGTTTCAAAAGTGTACACAAAAAATTATATGCTTGAGTGAACTGTGAGGTTTTTCTTATTAATACCAGTGATGTATCCAGTTAATCAATCTAACACTTTTGCATAATCAGGAATCAGAATGGATAAAGAATTTAGTTTTCTTTACAATTCAAAGAATACAGATCACTGTAGAGAGAATCATTGCACAAATTTGATTATCCTCAGGAACTATATTTAAGGAAATATATCTATAGGTAGTCTAGATGATTTTTTTTATTGGATGGATACATGTACAAGCTACCATGCACATGTGACTTTCAATAAGGGACCCGAATTTAATTAAAATCCTATTTTCAAGTTTTTACTCAATCATTGATATTTTGACTATGGCTGTAATAGTGTGATTTTCATCTCTCCCCCAAACCCTTAATGCTTTTGAAAGGCATATAACAGCTTCAAAGCATTCTCTTGAAAATGCCATTACATTCCGTCTCCTCGCAGGTGACACTTCTGTTGTATTATGACTACAAAATGTCAGAGCCAATGCTTCAGAAAACAGATGACAGCGACGGCAGGCTGTTCATCAACAACAACCCCAGTGTGGCAAAGTTCTGCCCGTGTTTCAGGCTGCGAGGAACCTAGAAGGCCGAAACATGTGGCTATGGGTGCAGGTGCCAGAAAACTAAGCCACAGAAATCGGGGTCACTGGACACTACCCTTGCCATGGGTATAGGGGGTACCCTGCTCAGGACAGGCCCCGCCCTTTGGGTAGCATCATCCTTGGGGGCTGAAGAGTCCCTCACAAACAGTCCTTGAGCTGGCTGAGGCTCTACCATTCCTTTTTTTTTTCTCTTGAAATCTGCGTTTTGGGCTTTCCCTGGAACATTCCATTTATCGCACAAAAGGATCCAGACCTTTCTTTCTCTCCAGTGCAGGCCCCTGCCAGCCAGTGCCTCCCAGTGTTCAGGACACAGTCTTACCCTGGGAAAAGCATCTCTGCACTCACCAGAGGTAGGGCCAAACCTCCCCTAGCCGCTATATTGTGCAGGGCATATTGTGCAGCAGAGACATTTTCATTAAAACAATAAACAATAACAACAAACAACAAAAACCCAAAACTGCCCATTCCCGAATACTTAAAACGGAAATCCCTGCATGAACACCATCACCGGCCCAGCCAGGCCAACACAGTTCCTGCTGTTTGGACACTTGTTCCGGGCTGCTCAGATGGCAGGTGCTGGCTCTCTCCATCAGCCAGTGTAATAAACAAATACAAATGGAGGTGGGTACCTGCTGCACACACTGAGGGAAGTAGGTGCCTGCAGCCTGCCTGGGGGACTTTGATAAGCACCCACAGAGCTGAGTAACTAAGCACCTTCCCCTTTCCCAAGAAAACACCCCCAGTCCCATGGGACAGGTGGCACAAACACACCTCCGATTCCTGTCCCTGTCTGTGGGCATTCCATCTGAGACCCTCGTGGACAGGGACTACACCTGGTCCTGGAAGGGCTCAGGGAAGACAGAGTCGTAGAGTGCTTGGTGCTAGGTCTCCTGAAGTGAGAGGTGACTAATTCTAAGGTGACAAACACACCTGATCTGACTTCTATTTTCATTTTCCTGGCACAGATGGCTTGATGTGCTTGCCAACCCATTCCTAAAGCTGAGCCCATTGGAAGAAGCGTAATAAAAAGCTGTGTAGAAAATAGGTTGTGCACACACTGGGAAATTGAGATGCACTGTCATGAATTTGGAAAATGGCAGCCCAAACAATGACACTCACAGCCAGACTCAAACACCTGAGCATCTTGGTAGGAAACGGGGAGGGGACCCAAGGTGACCCCCAGAGCCAGCCTGAGCCATTTGGAGGGGCTGCTGGTGAAACTCAAGCAGATGAACTTGATTACTTCTTTAACTTTTATTTCTTTGCTAGCAAAGCATCCAACCCTGGCGGTTGCTTGTTATTTCCGGCGGATTCCAAGCCCCCGTCATTAATTGGCTAGGGCCATGGTTTCCTTTTGACCTCTTGTCTGCTTCTCATGCCCAAGTCAATGTTTTCAGCTGAAGAGCTGCAAAAACCATCTCAGGCATTAATCACTGCATTTAAATCAGAAGTGACAAGAGGAACTGGGGACGTCTGCTCCCTTAAGAGCATCCTTCACAGGGCAAAGCAAGTCTCTGTCGCTGGGCCAACTTGTTTGCCAGATGAAGCCAACTGTTCTGAAATGGCCTTAGAGAACCCAGCCAGGCCCATGAAGGTCTCCTCACCAGCTTTCCAAAGGCCCCTGAGAAACCCTCCTTCCCCAAGCTCCTCTCTCCTTCCCTGTTGCTATCTCGGCAGGTGACAAAAAATGAAACAGGGCCACTTTCAAGAGTGGTTAGTCTCAAGGGCCTCCAAGGTCCCTATTAAAAATACAGACCTCTGAGTGCTGGTGGATCTCACCTGTGATCTTAGCCACTGAAGAGGCTGAAATCTAAGATCAAGGTCTGAACAGCCTGAACAGTGCCCCGGCTCTGAATGTGTGCCCCACACACCACACTTGCACATGGGAGATCCAACACCAGAGTACCCGTCGGTCAGAGCCTGGCTCTGGACAGTGGGGAATCCTCTGTTCCAGGCAGTGACCCTGGCACTAAAGGGCCCCTAGAAGGAGGAGAAGGTCCTCTGGAATCCCAGAGGGGACTGCATGGTGGCAACAGCGATATGCCAAGTGGGAAGGAAGCCGTCTCCCTGTGAAGCGACCCCTCCGGACCTCTGCTGGGCTGTGCTCCTCCTATGTGATGTGGAGAACGGCGTCTCCCGTGACATTCCACACGCCGTGCCTCCGTCTGAAAGCGGCAGTGGAGTCACCTCTTTAGGACTGGCCACGGTAAAGCGTCCAGTCCACCCTGGGTGGCCTGGCAGGTGGAAGCCACATTCCCAGCCCTGCCTTGCCCAGTCTGTCATCCAACAGAGACCCCAAGCGTCTCTGGAGCCGGCCTCTTGTGGTTCCCTCCTGCTCCCACCCCCGGGGGCTATACACAGCCCCCGGCTGGTGTGAGTCCTGCAGATGACAAATGCATCTGCCACAGCATGATTTTAAGAAAGAACAGAGAGATCAATTAGAATGAATCATGAGTGGTCCTCTTCTCTGTTCTAAGAGACTTAACACTATTATCGAGCCCATCAGACATATGTCATGGAATTATTGAGCCTCAAGATTGGAAGGCTCTGAAAACTGCAGTCAGCCTCCTCAGCTTACTTTAAGGTGCTGCGGCTGCCCCTTGCATGGACTCAGAGTCTCCCACTTTTGCACCTGTGCCCTTTGGTCTGCGCTGTCCTCTGCTGCAGTCCCTCTGCAGTCAGCTTGAACTCCAAGGAGAAGGTTCAGTGGGAAGCACCTGGCGTGGAAGGCAAACGTCCTGTCGGACAGGCCAAGCCTTCTTGTCATCTCAAAGGACACAGACAAACACTCAGGAGGCAGGCAACTTGTTCCAATGTAACATGAAAAAAACCTTGAGAACTCTTCCGAAGACTGAGCTAAGGGTCACCATGCCTGCAACCCGGGGCTGTGTTAACTCAGCAGCCCTTCCACTCCATGCCCCCACATCTATTTAACCCAAGTGTCTATACCCCCGAGATGGCGGGAGGCGTACTGAAGCGCTGTCTTCCCATGGTTGCTACGCAGTAACGATCGCCTTTCTCTGCCCTTCACCACGTCTCTTTACTTGGCATGCAGGGTAAATGGTTGAACCTTGCTTGAGACGCCTTGACTTTGGGCCTGGTTCTAAACACAATTCTATGATAACCTCTAGAGAAACGAGTAAAAGGAAATGTTGGACAGCGCCATCTGTCTGAGGCTAAACAGACAGGGACACGTGACAGCTCTAGACTTGCAGTCTCTCCGCTCCATCCCTGCCCCAAGGGAAGGGGACCAGGGACAGAGCCTTCCTGTGGGCTCCGTGTTGCAATGATCGGCAGGTCTCAGACAGACAAGGGCTGGCACTCAGGTCATGGGCATACAGGTTGCTGTGTCCAGGTCACCTGCAAAGCCCTTGACAGTCGTTGAGGATCCTTGGCTGACTCCAGGCCTAACCCGAGAGCGCGCAGCAAGACAGGCTTTCATGGGATGAGGACTCTTTTTTCTTCCAAGGATCATTTAGAGAGTTGTGGTATCATCTGAGGGCCGTACAAAATTATCAACGCAGGCAGTTGGTGGGGAAGTTGATGAGAGCATACATGTGTTTGCTATTGTGAACCAAATGACTGTATGTGTTTCAAAAGGGCCAGGTGTTTCCCACCCCAGGACACAGCACACACAGATTCCACTCCTCACTGCTCTGCCTCTCCACCCAGAAGCTTCCATGGCAGCTTTGCTCCTGAGAGCCTCACTGGGCTGAGTGAAGTGTCTATATGGCGAGCATCTCCACAGACAATGTTACGGCTGTGTTCTATGAGTTTGCCAATGTCTATTTCTGGGTAAAGAGCCATTTGCGAAGTTATGCTTCACAGGAGAAGAAAGACAAAGCACACCAGGGAGTTCTTGCCTGACTTTCCCTGGAGATAAGAGGGGTCACTACAGGTCTGCTCACATAGAGAGCTCATGGAGGTAAAGGTGAAGGGTCCTACAAGAGCTGAGAGGGGGTCACGTGGGCACAGTAGGTGTAGCCCTCCAGAGCCAGATGGAAGGGGTCTGGGAGGCCAGGGAGGCCAAGAGCCAATCAATGACATGCCGTCATCAAAACCCATGGTTCATTCTCTTTTTTTTTGGAGGCTGCAGGTACTGGGGATTGAACCCAGCGTCTTACCACTTGAGTTAGACCCCAGTCTTTCTGCTGCTTAGTTTGTCTTTCAGATAGGGTCTTGTACTTTTTGATCTGGACTGTGATCCTCGTACCACCACTTCCTGAGTAGCTGAAATTACAGGCATGCTGAAATAGGGAGTTCGGGTCTGCTCAGCGTCATCCTGGCCACATGGTGGACAGTAGGGTCTGGTAGCTTGTCTTCATAATGGGGGAAGGTGAAGCTCCCACCTCCTAGGTGATGGGTGTACCTGAATCCCTGGGGGTGGGGCAGGGACTTGGCTGATAGGTTACTAAACCTGTCAGTCCAGTGCCCCCTGACCTGACCCTATTTAGGCCTGGACCAGCTCAAGTGGCATTACTCCATGCCACAAGTCTCTGTGTTTAAGTCCTGTGTCTGGTCACCTGCTCTCCTCTGGTCACCATGGCCTCCCACTGCAGCTCTCCACTGGAGCTGAATTGGTTTGTTGGTAGTTCCTTCTTTCCTTTCTGGCCTTCATGGCTCAGTTTCCTAACAGTGTTAAGTGTATTTGCTGGCTGCTGGTCTTGGAAACAGGAGTCCACAATGCAGTCGCTGGCCTTTTGATAAAGACTCCAAGGTTCGACCTCTCAAAATGTGGCTTCTCTGTTTTGTCACCTTACACGATGCATCAATGTGCTTGTCCCATTCCCATTTAGTTTTTCATCACATTCTCCCAATCTGCATCTTTCTAGATATACTTGCAAGTCAGGAGCCAGGAGCTGCTCAGAAGTGAGCAGCTCCCATGACCAGTCCTGCAAGAACAGAGGACACTTTCCAGTCCCTGAGGAAGAGGAGAGAGCCAGGCCCTCTTCAGACAAGCCGCTGACGGTGTCAATCAGATGGGGGAAGATGGGACATTAAACTGAAGCATTGTTGAGGACCTGGCCAAGGCTACCAGCCCCGCATGCTCTGACAGCACGGGAAGCAAGAGGGTGAAAAGAGCTGAGTACCAACTAGGAATGCGACCGCTACAGGTCTCCAGTTAAACGTCTTCAGTGTCCTCCAGGCAGCAAGAAACACTGGATTAGCAACAAACAGATTATGACCAGTCATAATCAAAGAACTGCATGTTATAGTGATGAACCTTCCTACAGAGACTTGAACTTCTTATTCTGGTTGCTTATGAGCTTGTTGGAAAATTTTGGATGCAATTGTATTTGCTTCATATTCTCCATCATCACAGTATCCCACACATCCGTATCCCTGAGTGCTTTGACTGGAGGAGTACATGGTACCACCCTCTACCCCACGGTGCCACCCCCCTCCCTGGTGCCACCACCCCCAGGATCCAGTTTGGAATAAACCATTCAGAAGTTAGATTCTGTGCAGGGAGTGCAGGGAGCGGTGGGCAATGTCACCCAAACGACTGCATGGTTTGATACGCAAGAAGCGAAGGGGTGTGCTTGGCACGATGTGCATGCCTGTCTCCCTGGCGCTGAGGAGGCAGAGGCGGAGGATCACGAGTTCCCGTCCCGCTTGGGCTTCATAGTGAAATCCTGCCTCAGACAAGAAAGTGAGGCCTGCCAGGATGCCTGGGAGCAATAGAGACCTACAAGAAATGCAGTCCTGACACAAGAGGCTGGCAGACACAAGGGGCACATTCTCCATTTGTCCCTCTGCCCAACCCAGCAGATCTCTCTCCTCCCCTTTGGTCTAACTTTCAGTGACCCAGCACGGTGGTTACAAAAAGCAGCAATTCCGATTTTTTAATATGTGATGACCCTGAGGAACAGGGCATGTCAGGACCCAGTGCAGATCAAGATGGCCGCCGGCCCAGGAGGGCTGCTACTCACCCAGGTTGTACCACATGTCTCGGATTTCAAAGCCAATCTGTCTCCTCATATCTCCATACCTGCAAACCAGGGAAAGGAAAAACACCGAATCATTCACGGAGCCGGTAACCACACTTGATGCTTCAGACACATCAAAGACCTCTACCCCAGAGACGAATAGGGAACTGCAGGGTTCCAACTTCCTCGGCCACAAGCAGGGCTTCCGAGGCCCAAGGTCCAGCTAGGAATCTCTGTCTCATCCCCAGGTGACACAGCTCCGCCTGGGAGCCTGGGGAAGCCGTGGACCATGACAAAACCGTTCTGCTTCCTTCAGTCCCTTGGCTCCAGGCCTTTGGGCAGTTGTTTTTCTATGCCTGTTGGTAGTGGCGAAGCCCCAGATCACATTCAACCCCAGTATTGACCACTTCCTGGGGTGAGAACTAAACCCTGGAGTGATGGAAGTCTCCCCCGCCCCTCCCCGTCCCCATTTCCCTGCACTCTTTCTAGCATTTTTAATGTAAGGACGGGCGCAACAGCAAACCACGTCAACACAGAATGCATGGGTTTTTTTGTTTATCAGGGAAAATAAATGTAAATTTTCTTCCCGGTGGGCAAAGAGAGGAGGTGTATGTTTCATGGGTAAACAGAATTTGAGAATTTGATGCTTCAGAAGATAAACCTTTATTAGTTTGTGAGCAATTCAACTTTTTTCCTCTATTGCCTAAGGAAAACACTGATTATATTAAAAATAATAATTTGCAAAATTATCATAGAGTGCAGCTGTCACCGAGCTTGCTGGGCAGCAGCTGACGTGCTCAGGGAACCTGATGGCAGAGAGCCTCCTAGTAAGTCAGCAACCACGGTCCCTGCCACCTTACTAAAGTCTCCAGGGCCCTAAGTGCTGGTCTATCCCGCAGGTGAGCAGGGCACTCACCTCACCTGCAAGAGCGCCCCCTGGTGTGTGGGAGGCTCAGTGCAGAGGGAGAAACTGATGTCAGAGCTTAAATCAGTCCCAGGACACCCTGGGAGCCAGAAACCCAGCCCAGCAGGTGGGCTGGCTTGGATGCAGGTGGATTCAGTGCCTCAAGGTGGGGGGGTGGGGAGGGAGCAGGCGATGGGCTCATCACCAACACCATAGTGAGCAGAGGTCTGACATAGAGAAAAGCACCACCTGCAAAGCCACTGGGCCTTAGCAGGAGAGTAGCAACTTCCGTGTATGATTCATACCCTAAGCCCAAGGGCCATACAATCTGAGCCTGATAAATCAAGCATCCTTTGGGAGTCTCTCAAGTCCCCCTTTGCTCCTGCATTAATATCAAAGACTGCTCGGGGAGGACGCCAGTGGCAGTGTGGGACCCGGTGGATTGGCTTGGTAACTCGGTGGCCCAGAAACTTGGCATCTTCCAGTATTTAGCAGGGAGAAAGGAATGAGAAAAGTAAGCCATGCTCAATCCCGGCATTGACCTTTCCTCCAAGGTCAGTAAGGTCCGTGCTGTTGAGTGGACAAGTGCCTTTTTAGCCAACCAGGCATCAGACAAGCCCAGGACACAGCCCAAGGAAACAAACAAGCCCAGGACACAGCCCAAGGAAACAAACTAGGATGATCAGATCCCCAACACACCGAGGAGGCCAGAGCCCCAGAGGAGGTGAAAACCATGAGCAGCAGAGTTGACCAATCAGCTGGTAAATCGGTGTGGTCACCCCTGCAGAGCCTGCGTGAAATTCCTTGTCAACCCTGGGACAAGATCTCTTGAAACACAAGAGCTCGTGATGCTATGCTGATGATCTTCACCAGGGTCTCTGTCTCTCTGGCCCGGGATCCAATTCCATCTCTCAGGCCCTCTAACGATTACAGTTACAATGATTTAAAGGAATTCCCAGAGTCTGGAAATTTAAATGCAAGAACATGTGGCTATCAGGGGCTGAACACAGCTGAGCTGTGTGGCTTAGGCGTGTCCAGGTGGTGGTCTTCCATTTTTCCAATGCTGGGGTGGAAGCCCAGACGCTGACAGGTGTGCTTGGGGAGGGCACAGAGAAGGGTGGTCCCCAGTGCCCCCTCTCTGCCTGGAACCTCTCCTTCAGGTCGGAAGGAGGGCTGAGAGCCAAGGAGCTCCATTCCCAGTCTGGCTTTCCTCTCTTTGGGGAGCAGCTGGGAACAAAGGGGTCGGTGAGGTCCTGAGATCACCCGAGATCCCTTCAGGAGAGCCAGGCACCCCAAACAGTGCTGCTGAGTCAACAAGACCCAGTGCCTCCGCCTGGAAGCCATGGTGATGAGAGGGAGCTGGACGGTAAAGGGCAAGATTGGGCTTCCCTGGCAGCGAGACTGATCTGCTCTTTAGTTTTAATAAGAAGGCAGCACTGATGAATCTATGCACGCCTCTGGGTAATCCCCACACGCAGCCACCGCTGTCATCAGCTCTCCAGAGGGCTTCCCGAAGCGTTCCTACCTTCTTCCCGTGCAGGAGAAAAATGATCATAATTGAGTTTCTAGGCTCCAGCTCATTAACCGGAGTCAGAATTTGGAGCTGGTGGCAACCCTAGAGATCACGCTCAAGTTCATCTCTAACAATTCAGAGCTGCGGGAGCTGACCAGGCCTGGAAGGAGAGGCATGGCTGCTGGGCCGGGAGAGGAGAGCGCACATTTTTTCTCCTCTCACATCAGCAAACACTGTGTGTCTTTTGGAACATTTGCATTTCAGATTAGGAGTGCAGAAGCAGACAGTGCTGTGATTCCTTCAGGGAGGAGGCTGGATGGTATAGCATTGAACCCCTGCCCACGGCACAAAGATACATGGGCAGGGAGCGGAAGACACCTCGCTCGGTTCGATGCTCCTACCATCCCTCACGCCCTGTGCCACCCCATGAAGTAAGCATAGGATGTATGTTCAGGGCGGCCTGAGATCTTACACCTGGCCTCCTGCATCTTACCCCTAGACCAGATCATCCCGGTCCAGCAGAGCCAGCCCAGGCTGGAACAAAGGCCAACCTGAGCCTAGCCACCTGACCATTCTGATCTCAGACTCCTGGACCACACAGGGGAAATGATCTATGATGTGCAGCTCCAGGCTTTCCCGAAGAACAGGAGACAGATCCTGCCTGCCTGTCCCAGCTTGCACACCAGCTGGTTAGGCCCCTCCTTTAAAGATTCGGGCAGGGAAGGTGGCTCAGTGGTAGAGCGCTTGCCTTGCATGTAGGAGACCTTGGGTTCGATTCCTCAGCACCACACAAACAGAAAAAGTCAGAAGTGGTGCTGTGACTCAAGTGTCAGAGTGCTAGCTTTAAGCTGAAGAGCTGAGGGACAGCGCCCAGGCCCAGAGTTCAGGGCTCACGACTGAGAAAAAAGAAAAAAAAAAGATTCAGGCAGTCATGAATCGGCATTGCAATGGTCATTAGACTGACTCATTTGGTAAATGTTTAATGAGCAATTCTGACAAGATTTAGAGACCTCAGGAGCTTATTTGCGTGAATGGACAGACGGACATTAATCTGATAACCTGATACAATATATTTTTATATCTAGTATACTTGATTTCCTTGGAAATGGGATCTAGTTGACATAAGTCACACTAACCCAATGCCTGGTGTCTTTAGAAGGAAGGGGATATTTAGTGACAAAGACACAAAGGAAGCCGTGAAGGAAAGTCATATCTGAAGACGGACAGAATTTGTAGTTAAGTAACCACAAGCCAAGAACTGCAAGGACTGGAGACAGCCAGAAGACACCAGAGGAGAGGCCTGGACCGGATTCTCCATCAGAGCCATCAGAAGACCTATCCGGCTGGCGTCTTGGTTCAAAGCTTTGGCCTCTACAATTGTGACAAAAAAAAAAAAAATTCTGTGGCCTCAAGCCATCTGGGTTGTGTTCACTGCTAGGGCAGATGGACCTAAATAGGAAACGAATACTATGGTCCATTGGGTTAATATCCTGGCTCACTAAATGGCTGGTGCAGTCACGTGACACCCTCTCCCACAGGAAGGTGCTCAGTGGTCTGCATATTAAAGTCAAGCTGGCAGCCAATCAAAAAGCAACTCTGGTACATGCACTCATGTTTCCGGAACCTCGGTGGCAGGCACTGGGGTGGAGGGGGGTTACGGCCGGGTGCTGCGTCCTTGTCCTTCTTGGAGTGCTCCCGGCTGAGTGCGGCACTCACTGCATTTTCTTGTTATGGGCTTTGCGACCCAGGGGTCATTTATTCTGGGTTCACGGGCACATCTTGTTACCGGTTCGGGGCTGGCATGGTCAGTTCTCTGTGTGGTATGGGCCGTTCTTTTATACACTGGGGACTGGATCTCCCGCTCATCCCTATCTGCGTCACTGGAGGACTGAGCACTAAACAAGGGGGAACAAAGAGACAGGTCTTCTGATACTAGAACATTCTACTGTTTTGCACCACACAGAAGTGTGGGCCTACCGGGTGTGGTAGGGCACAGACAAAGGTGGGCAGAGAGAGGCAGGGGTCATCCGCTAAGACCTAGAGAAGCAGACGGGCCCACGGGGGACAGCCTGGGGGCTGGGACACAGACCGGTGAGCGAGTGCAACATGTTTTACTGTGCTCCAAGGGACCCCCAGCCTCCGGCTCAGGCCCACAGGTCCACCCACATCACTGCCCCTCTACACCATGTGCCAGGGCCCCAGGCTCCACTAATTCCTTATGTCTCCCACAGACATAGGTCAGGCCCTGTCCCTGGCGGCTCCCTGTCCCCTCGGGGCTGGCTGTTAGCCGACGCTTGGCTCCAGGTAGTCAAACGGGCAGAGCTCTCAGCTTTTTTCCTCTCAGCATGAAGCCCACGATGCCAGGAGGCCGCTGGGTTCCCCAGGCTGTGCCCTGAGGGCCAGGGTCCCAGCCATTAGATCTAGTCACTACCCCATTCTGTCCTCCTGTGCTTGTGAATTTTACAATTTGGCTTCTCTGCCTCCTCCAATAGCTGGCGAATGTCTTCACTGTGGGAACCGCTTTTCCTTTCTCTCCTGAGCCCCAAGAACCCTGAGCACAGATAACTTTACACAAACCACTGTGCATGTCCACCGTACACACATGCCGAGAAAACAAACTGCTGAGCAGGATGCCTGCAAACATTTCTTACTCAGGCTTTGTTATTTAGAAGTAAGAGCTCTGAATGGCCTGCGAAGTGTGTCAGGTTTATCGAGGCGGGAAGAGCGCAGCAAGTGCTGATGGTCTGCACGCAGCCGCACCGCCCACATCGGGCTTGTCTCAGACAGAGGAAGGCCGGGGCCGCTTGATGGCCGGTCCACACAGACCCAGAGCCCATGACCCCTGCAAGTGCCCCCAGGCTCCCAGGGGCCCCGAAACCATCCTGCAAGGACTCCTTGTGAACTGCTCGGAAATCCATGGAAGACTGGATTGGTGGTTGTGAAAGATCCCAGGCCCGATCCAGGAGCCCCGCTGGCTTTGCACAGAGACACCGGCTGCCACGTCTGACTTTCTTTGGCTTTAAAGCCTCTGACTCTACCTTGCTCTGTGGGGAGCAGCCATTTTCTCTGGTGGCCAAGGCCTGGCGTGGCTAAGGCGCTTCTGGGCCTTGCCTTGGCTTGGACTGTTGCACACCAGCACGAGGACCCTCCCAGGGCAGAGCGAGGACCCTGCCTGGCACGTGCCCACCCCAGCCTTCGAGCCTCCGGTTCCACCGCAGCTCTCTTCTCCTGTGGGCAAGCCTAGGGGGGGAAGCACAGGGGCACAGGAGCCGTGGGTCCCGCAGCCGGCTGGAGCGTCGTCGCTCAGTGGGCACAGCCAGCGGGGACAGGGGTGCTCCCGCCAGCCAGCTCCTCCTGGGAGATGGGCAACAGGGGCCTGGGCTCCGAGGAGCTGTGGCCCTGAGGGGGCTGTGCCCACAGGGCCCGCAGTGCCAAGGCGGTGCTGGTGGTTACGGCCTCCAGCGTGGAGCACTGGAAGAACAGCAGGAAACAGCGAGCGCCGTCCCTCACCACCTAGGGCCGGGCATATGTCGCCCTGCAGGTGCTGCTGTGGCGAGTCGGGCTCCAGAGGGTCTCGCCTGGGAAAGTGAGGCCAAGGCTAGGAATTCGGGCCTGTGCAGGTGCCAAGGACATGGTATTGCTGGTACCATGGCGAGGCACTACTGTCCACACCATGTTCAGATGGTATCTGCCCTTCTGAACACTGTACACTGTCTTAGACCAGGGCTTTCAGACACTAGTTATCAGGGGGCCTGAAGGAGAACTGGCCAGGGCCAGGCTGGCCTTACGTAGAAGGGCACAGACCAAAGGCTTCAAGGTCACCAACGCAGCAGGTGTTACAACGCTGGGATCTGAGCTGCCTGCACTGGTGCTCTCCGGACCTTCTAGCCAGGGCAGCCAGTGACTCTGTCCTCACCTCATTTTATCTGGAAAATATGGGCGATGAGCGGACTCAATGAACGCTTTAGCTTTTCAATGATTGTATATGAAAATGAGCACCAGGCTTGGTCATACTAAATTATTTACTGAAACACATCTTGCTCTCTAGGGTAATCTGCTTTATGTTTATCCCGCAAAACAGAGAACACTGAAGGAGCCGGAGGAAGGCAGAGTGGCCGGCACCTTTGGAGACTTCCGTAAGAAGCTCTGACTTGGCAAAGCCTAGGCAGTCAGCGTATTGCAGAGGTATTATGAACACAATGATCTGGCAATAGGGGAGCCATTCCAGAATCTTCTCAGGGGTTTTGATGAAAAGCATGCCCAGAGCAATGGGAAATGAGTGCAAATGAGTCAGAAGGAAGAGGCAAGAGCTCACGGAAGGAAACTCAGGCAGTGATTTTCTTTCTTGATGCTGTAGTGTAAGGTGCAGACGGGGGTGACAGGGATGAAGGTACCCCAAGAACCTTCCTTTCACAGAACTTAAGCTGATACAAGTCCACCCAAATCTACCAAGAGGAAGACAGGTCATCTGGTGCCAGGAGGGAGCCCCTGTGAGGTGCGGACAAAACCGGCAATGCCACTGCTTTCCATCAGAATCCTCCCTTTTTCTAGGAAGGACTGGGGAATTAAGCAATAAAGTAATCCACATGTGTAATGACATCACAACAGGCCCAGCAAAAGTCATTATCTCCAGAAATTCAAATTCTGTGTTGCTCTAACCATCTCTAAGGGCCCTGACGTTGAGCCTACCAGGACGCATCCTGCAATTTTAGATCCTGATTCATGGGTTAGAAAAGGCAATATTGGATTCATGATTTAAAACCACCCTTTCATTACACTGTGATTACATCTCAATTTGTACCCAGTTGGCTTAGAGATGACAGGAAAATTATGCTAATAGTGCTGCAGGCTCCTGCCCAGTGTCGGGGCTGGACAAGCGACTTACTTGTTCAGGATTTTGCCTCTCTTGGCACTCGAAAAATTTTCCAGTTGCAGGGAGTCCTGAGTGAGGAAGGCAACTGCCAGGTGAAAGTAGTTGTTCCAGAGCTGCAAACCAGAGTGAGGAGAGGCTGAGTGGTTGCACAGCTTCACACAGGACCCCAGAAAGGCCCCGGGACAATTGTCATCTGCTTGACACATATTCAGAAATGTCAGAACAACAACAAACAGGGTTCTAGTGGCTCACACCTGTAATCCTAGCCATTTAGGAAGCTGAGGCTGAGGATCGCAGTTCAAAGCCAGCCCAGGTACAAAAATCTGGGAGACTCTTATCTCCAATTAACCACCAAAAAGCTGAAAGTGGAACTGTGGTTCAAGTGGTAGAGTGCTAGCCTTGAGCTAAAAAGCTAAGGGACAGTGTCCAGTCCTGAGTTCAAGCCCTAGGACCAGCACCAAGATAAATAAATAAATAACAAATAAAAATAAAATACGTATTTTATTAAGTTTTTGAGTATGGGATTTTCAAACACACACATATACACACAAGCATACACACAAGAGGCTCTTCACATGTACATACACACATGCATGCACATACACACAAAATCATACATTCTAGAGGCTTTTCACACACATGCACATGCATGCACACAAAGCATACCCTCAAGAGATATGATACATGCCACACACATGCACACACCACACACACAGGGATATATACACACAACACACAGAGAAGCAATTTCACACACACATAAAGGCACGTACAGTATGTACCCAAAGGTGTTTCATGCACACACACACACACACACACACACACACACACACACACACACACACACAGAGCATGCACTGATGAGCCCTTCCTGAGGGACTGGCAAATGACTACCCTGGGTTAAGGTGTCGAGTGACACGAAGCCAAGAAAGAGTGCTGGGGACACAGTTCTAGGAGCAAGATGAGTGGGGCAGACCCGCTCTTCCTCCTGCTGACCCTGGTGCTGCAATTCAGGACAGTGGAGACAGTCCTGTAGCCACACACTGACACTGGGGCCTCCTGGCTACCTGCTTGCAGAACCCCTCTTCTCTCCCACTCAGTCAATTCTCTGGAACAACTCCATCTCCTAAGTTGTTAAATTGAGCAAACACCCTGGAGGCATAACTGTCACTCCTAAGGTCCAACAGCACACACGGTGAATTCTGTTTCCACACATCAGATGAGAGACCAATGCAGCTCCAGGATTAGAACTACAAATGACCGGCATGCACCAGTCATTTATATTAACACCACTCCACTACAAGGCTCAGGTCTGCCTCTCTTACCTGTAGCTCAAAGTTGGCTTGATCCAGAAATTTCTTGTTCAGCATATCTGCATACTGATTAATCGCTCTCAGGAAGACTCTGAAAGATCAAGAGAAAATTACATAATTACACACTTAGAATCCGCACCTTTGTGGGGTTGGCATTTCAATTAGATGCAACCCCAGACTGTTTGGAGAGTGAAGTCTCCAAGTCCTGTTCAAAGTTGGAAGAATTTGCCAAAAAAAAACAAAAAACAAAGAAAACCCACAGAATTATATGCAGATGTTCTCCAAATTAATCAAGAAAATTAGCAATCACAGAACAAAGAGGACAGACCAAAATAACAGCTTCTGAAAATCACATTTGGAAAGTTATCACTTAAGAAATTCCAATTTTAAAGGAAGGAAGAACAGAAAGGTACAAATAAAATCCTTTCCTAAAGTTGCAATGTCTTAATGTAACATCATTAAATTATGTTTGCTTAGATGGCTTCTTAAGGCTCTGAACTGGAATGGGCTTCTAGCACACAAACTATCAGGCTGGGAATGGTGGGTGTATCAGGCCCACCCCAGAGAATATGGCTGGCATTGCATGGTTTGTCTTACATTGTGCTAACAGTACTAATTTCCATCACTGTTCTATTGTTAAGGGAAAATTAAAGAGCTTTAGTCAATAGGAAAAGTGATTTGGTGAGACTTTTCCACAGGGATTTTAATTCTGTGATTCATGGATCCCATACGATGTTAAGCATCATTCTCAATACATCGACTTTTACTTTTTGATGATAAAATATACAAGGCAATCATAGAAAAGCCATTTATCATGAACCTCATTTGGGCTGTGGTGACTCTGGAGTTTCGGCTTTCCGGTGCTTGTTCATTCAGTATGGGTTTGTTTTTTTTGTTTTGTTTTGTTTTCCTTTTAATAACCCTTCAAAGTGTTGACAAAAGAAAAAAAAAGCAGAGCCCAGTTTTTTTCCTTGAAAGTGGTCCCCAAGTCTGGCACAAGGAAGAATGTGAGAGGAATTAGCAGCGGGTCACAGATAATAAACTTAATCACCCTCCCTCTGTTTAGCAGCAGGGAGCAGCTGGAGTGAGAGGAAAATCTAGGTTACTTCCTGGTAACTGGGGCTTTCTCACTACACCCCCTCTCCAGCCAGGCAGGGCTGGAGGAGCAGCCCGGGAGCTGTGTCTGCCTCACCCACAGGACCCGCACAGCTTGCTGCATGGCCCACTCTGCAGTTTGCCGTCTCTACCACTGAAGACAAAACAAAAAAAACTGCAGGCAGACTTCCCTGCATCTCTCTCCGGGGACATCAACACAATGCGAGCCTGGAAGAAAATGTGTTTTTAAGTAACTGTTTGTGGAAAGCTATGAGAACCTCTGCCTTGTCCAGTCACAAGGGCCAGGCTGGCCAGGTCTGGCTGACATACGTCAAAGTTTGCAAATGAGATGCCCAGGTATATTTGAAAAGAAAATGCCCTTACAGCTGAATTTGGTAAATGGGTATGATTGTTTTTTAAGCTGTGGGCATCTTTGTAACAGGTACTTCAAAGCTGCTTTTGCTCAGCACCACTGACTGCCCAAGAATTCACTGAAGGCAGGATAAAAGCCTGGCATCCCAGACTCCATTTTTATTTGTGTTCTTAGCTCTGAGCCATCCTCTCCTGGCGTCATTTTATAGACACCTGGAAATCCAGACAGGAGACAGAAACTTCCTGCTCCACAGCAGTGCTCACTGTAAAAAAAAAAAAAAAAAAATTGGAGGTTCCTCAAAAGACTCCTCATAGAGCTCCCCTATGACCCAGCAATCCCACTTTTGGGCATTTACCCTAATGTTTACAAACAAGACCACACTAAAGCTACCAGCACAACTATGTTTATTGCAGCATTATTTACCATAGCTAAGATATGGAACCAACCCACAATGGAATTCTATGCCTCCATCAGAAAAAATGCCATTGCCCCATTTGTTAGGAAATGGAAAGACTTGGAAAAAATTATATTAAGTGAAGTAAGCCAGGCCCAAAGAAACATAGGCCCCATGGTTTCCCTTATTTGCAATATCTAGTATATGTATGAGTCAAGCAGAAACAGTCAGATAAGGTGATGTTAGGAAAATAAACCCTTAGATATGTATTTAAATGTTTTTTTTCTTTCATGCATTTGTTTCTAATGCATTTATAAGATTATTTCTTTGTTGCTTTGTATGTCCCTCCCCCACAGTATAACCCCTGCTTTCACTATATTTGATGTCAGTATAAATGTGGAGGAGATGGGGAAAAACAAGTCGTTTAAATAAGGATACAGGTGGACCCGCTGCAACAATGAGAAGTACAAGTTGTCATGTCGAAAACAAACTTTACAACTTTGGTGGGGGGGGGGGGGGGATTGGGGGGGGGGGGGCAGGGAAGGGATGTGAAGCGTAAACAAAGGAGGAGGCTACAATGCTTGATAAGAAATGTGCCCATGTAATTGTAACCCCTCTGTACAGCATGTTCACAATTAAAAAAAAAAAAAAAAAGACCACACCTGTCCAGTTGTGAGACCACGAGCTGCCAGGCCGGCGGTAGGCGCCAAGTCCACAGGTGATGAGTTACACTTCTCCCTCACCCCCAATTCTTCCTCCTGCTTAAACCCAAAGCATGGGTTGAAACTCCACCTTCCCTCCTCGGAGGTCCCGGTGCCATGTAATGACCCTCCTCCTTCTCCCCCTACTACTGCTTCCTCTGCCTCCACTATTACTTCCTTTCCCTCTACTACTCCTTCCTCTCCCTCCTCTACTCCTTCCTCTCCCTCCTCTACTCCTTCCTCTCCCTTCACTATTGCTTCTTCTTTATTGGTTGTGCTAGGGCAAGACTCCAACAGTCTGGGCCTGGGACCCAAAACCCTTTTGAAACATCTTTACAAAGAAATACAGGACTGAGGACAAATAGCACAAAACTCAGGGCCTGCCCTGTAAGAGCCCAGCCCTCCAGCCAGCCCTCCGTGTGTGGGCTTTGGTTCAAACCTCAGAAGTTCAGGACCGGAGCCAAAGAGGACAGCGTTGCCTCCTTGTCCATCAAAGCCGGCAACTCTGTGCACAGTTCCTGGGGACATAACTGCAAGAACTGGGGGGGGGGGTCTGACACCATGCTCAGCACTGGCAGAGGACATTTCCAGTCCTTGCAAGGGGGCTTGCAGGAAGCTCAAGAACACTGGGCTTCTAGAAGATACTGTCTGCAGCCCTCTACAATAATGACAAGTTTATGTTATTATCAGAGGGTAATTGTTTTGCCTCCAGATAGTTCCCACCTAGTTGTAATGTGCTATTTCTAATTAAGCTCTGGAACAAATTCAGTTGGCTAAATAAAGATATTTCTCAAAATGATTTTAAAAAACAAACAACAAATGAGGTGCCAGTGGTTCACATATATAATCCTAGCTACTCAGGAGGGTGAGATCTGAGGATGGCCGTTTGAAGTCAACCCAAGCAAAAAAGTCCACAAGACTCTCATCTCCAATTAATCACCAAAAAGCCAGAAAGTGGAGCTATGTGGCTCAAGCAGTAGAGCAGGAGTCTTGAGCAAAAAAGCTCAAAGATAGTGCACAGGCTCTGTTTTCAAGCCCTAGGAGGACCTCCCACCAGACACACACACACACACACACAACAACAACAACAACAAAACCCATGTCAGGCTGAAATACAATAAAGGTTGAACAAAGGCTTTTTAAGGAACTGCCATCTGAGGAAGAGAAGTGCTGAGAGATGGATTCTATAATTTAGATCCCCTATAAAAAAATTTAAAAGCCAGGACCAAAAAAAAAACCAAAACAAAACAAGAAACAAAAAACCAAACAAACCACAAAACAAAAAACAGACTGCGAGTTGCACAAGGAAAAGTAAAGATAAAGTAAAAGTCATAATCAATTCAGCCCATGGGGCTCAGTGCACTGGTGTGGACACTCGTAAATAACTGTCCCGCCCTTCACCCTGGATGGGATTAAAAACCTATCATCCACTTGATGATAAATCAATTAGCTAGCCAGGCAAATAGAAGCAGAGACTATGGTAGGTAAGACTGTCTATTAAGCACTGTAATTCTTAAGTTATTTCTAATAAATGTCAACCTATGGAATGTAAAGAAGAAAATCATAGTAGATGCTGCTGTGTGACGATCTGCTTTCTGTCATCCAGAGGTAGGAAAAGCACCACAGGCCAAGCCATGTGACGGGACAGATGGAGGGTGCCTTACAAGGTTAAACCAAAGGATTCCCTTCGACTGGGCTTCACACAGTGAAATGACCATTGGTTTAGAAGGAGGTGGAGGCAGGGAGAACAGGTGCAAATGACTTGCCTTGGCACTCTTGGTGGCCCTGGGGCACTGTAAGAATTAGCTAGAGAAGCCCGCACCTACCATTGTGTCAACATCTTGGGGGGTGCTAGGCTGTGTCTGCTGGTTCACCCAGATGCCTTCTTTGCCCACATAGCACTTTGTACATGGACTATGCTCACTGGGTGATCATCACAGGAATGAATGAATGAATGAATGAATGAATTGATGGATGGATGGATGGATGAGCTGGCCCAGGAGATCAGGCTCTGATTCACATTGGATGGAGACACAAATTGGCCATAGTATTTGGCTATGCATTCTGAGGAAGGTTTTTTTGGATCAAGTTTAGCTCTTTTTAAGTTCTTATGACCCCAATTTCTCCTCAGGTATCTGGTATCTAAGTCTGGCGCTGCTACCCTTTTCCTTGCCTTCAGAGATCATTCCTTCAGTTTCATCTTCAGTGTTTGTCCTTTTTTAATTTATTTTTTATTATCTTTAAGAAGTTGTACAAAGAAGTTCCCATCTACAAAACAGTATATGAGTGAGTACAACGTGTCTGACAATATTGTCACCATCTCTCCTCTTAACCCATCCCTTGGCTCACTTTTTTTCTTTAATTGAGGTTAGGTGATTACATAACTTTCACATATTTCACAGTATTGTGGAATAGTGATAGTTAGGGTCACAAACACATTTTAACTTTCACAAGGCAAATTGTCATTATCATAGTCTAGACAGTTTGTGAATTCTATGAACTTTGACAATACAAGTTACTTTTCCACATCAGGTGATGTTTACATTTCTTTCCTTTTGCTTAGGGTGCTTTCCTTTGATCACAATGATCTTGTCTTTTATGTATCAAGTTCCTCTAGTGCATTTAAGAGGACCCCTTGCTACTGTGTACATCCTGAAATGATCTGCTGGAAGACTGTAAGTAGACTAACCCATCTCTCTGAGCCAAGGCCCTGGGATTCCCAGCAGCACAAACACGGCCTTCCCTACGCCCCCCGCCAGCTTGCTGTAGTGGAGGGGTGGAAGTCTCCCAGTCAGCACTGTAGTGTATAAGCATCAGGCCCAGGTGCAGAGGCAGGCAAAGGGCAGAGTGAGAAGCTGGAAAGAGAAAGTAGAACAGGTAGGCATTATTCTAGTCTTCCAGAAAAGTCAGGGACACCAGGGGAAGACAACAATCACCCTGTGAGCCAAATGATTTAGGTCTTATTTGGAGTCAGAAGAATGAGGTGAGTTCTAAAATCAAAGCTAATGGTGTGAAAATTAAATACTTTAACGGGTGCTGTTCCAAACAGTCAAAAAGTCATTAAGAAAAAGGGCAAGCCCACATTAGATATTCTTTCCGTTGATGGAAGGAATTATTCATAATCTAAAGTTTTAGAAGATAAAAATCAAATGCACGGATCAATAAGGGGAGCTGGGGAGAGAAAGGGTCAGAAGAAAATCATATTATTCTAAAAAGATCTAAAATGCCAGCAGGTCAAGATGTCTGCAAGTTTTCTTTCTAAAGGCCCAGTGGAAAGACAAGAGCCTCTTTGTTTGGGGTACATTATTCTATTTCCAGGAAGGTGGAAGCAGACATCTCATGCAGCTAAAAAATCGTGGAAGCTCCTGGGAGATGGAGACAGTGCACTCATACCCATGTAACTGAACAAACCACACAACTCAGAAAGTTTCCTAATTTCCTTCTTTGCTAGTCTGGATATGGAATCCTGGTGAGCTCCCACTAGAAACAACATTTGGCTACATCCTGTCTGTGTCAAATGAGTTTAATTATAGCTGACACGTTTATAATTTGTATAAGTTGGGGTATTAATCTAATATCTGTCAATCAATAGTTTCATGTCCATGCAAAACATTTAGCTATGCATCTTTCAGAAAGTTGGTCCATACCACAAAGAAATGCTGACAACAGGAGGTGGCAGAAGTTAATAGCTTGATTTAACCATTCCACAAGAGGTATGTGTATCACCACACCACACTACAGCCAGAAAGACAAACATTTATTTGTCAATTCAAAATAAAAGTTAAAACAGGCTGGGCACAAGTGGCTCTGCCTATTATCCTAGCTACTCAGGAAGCTGAGATCTGAGGGTTAAGGTTTGAAATTACCTGGGCAGGAAAGTCGGTGAGACTTGTATCTCTAAGCAACCACTAAAAAGCCAGAAGTAGAGCTGTGGCTCTACTGGTTGAGTCAGCCTTGAGTTCAAGCCCCAGTCCCTACCTCCAAGTTGAAAAAGCAACATTACAGCAAACCCAAAGAATTCCTCAATTCTTTTAGATTCTCTTTTTCTCCACCAACAGATGAGAACACTAAGCAATGCACCTCTGAGCTCCCTGGAACTTGGAATCCAAACACCAATATCACTAGAACTTTCTGGAAATGAGGCTAATAAAGGGTTCTATTTTGTTTTTAACTTTGGGACTACCACATGGCACAAAGTCACTAAACTGTGATCTCCACTGACAGTTCCTAAACTCTTCAGTCACAGTTGGTGAACGGGGAAGGACAGCCAGCACAGCACAGGATGAGGGCTGGGCGTGGCGGACAGCTGGACAAGTCTGCCTGCAGTCCCAAGGTTCTCAACCCGACATCCCATCCCTGGGGACATCCCCAGTTCCTGGGGACACCACCGAGATGCCCACTCTGCCCTAGCACAAAAAGGGTCAGGGGACACTTCAGCCGCTATAGGAGAACACCCTGCAGGCCTCCCAGTGGGAGGGACTGCGGCTATGTGCAGGAAGGTAGGTAGGACGTCCTAAGTAATTATGTGCTAATTGGGAAGAAGGGAATTTAGCAAGTGGAAAGTAATCAGAAAGCAATTTAACTATTACAAGCTCCTGGCACAGTCACCTCTCTTAAATGACTCCATTCTGATGGAGCCTCAGGCATGTCTACAATCTCTTGTTACCCAGCGCTTGATGCCAATAAAACTCACCACGAGGTCCTTATTACTAAAGAGGGGGAAAATATGGAGCTAGGCGTTGAGCCTGCAGTGAAACGCAAAGCTCCTTCCTCAAATTGCGATGCTGGGAGGAATTTTTTTATTCCATCTCTAAACTTATTTTAAGTTACATAATCAGATTGTACAGTTCATTATGAGGGCATTGAAATACTTTTGGCATCAAAACAAGCTGCTTTTGGGGGGGAAATGCATCCCTTTAACAAACTGCTTTGCCCAAAATGGATAGAAAAAAAAATAAAAAAGGAATTAAAAGTGACAGCTTCTGTCCCTGCAGAATGGTGCGTCAAGTAGCAGTAGCTGGAAATTTGCCTTAAAATGATTTCCGCCTAATTCAGGAATGCTGGGGAAAAGGGGTAAGAGGGTGAACTGATAAAAGACACAGGGAGACTGTCACTCAATTGAGCAGGAGCAAGCGTTAATGTGTGTCTTATTTCCACTGACCTGCCCTTCTGCACAGTCCACACTTGCTGGAACTTTCTTCAAGTCCGTGACTAAATGGGATTAGCAGCCTCCTGCCCTGTGACCTGCATGGGAAATGGAAGCCCCACATGCACTAAATGGGCCTTTGAAGAGAGGCCTCTCGGGTGGGAAGGCGAAGTATTACATAGGAGCTTGGGAGCCTGGGGGCCTGCCTCAAGTCAATAGACCAATGCCACTAAAACCTTCTGGAAATGAGGCTAAAGGGTCACCTGGGAACAGGATGAGTGGCCAGGAATGTGGGATGGACGCCTTTCTGGTAGGGAGTGGGGATGGGGTGGGATCTGGGTGAATCTGTGAGTGGGAAATGGTGCACAGTGAGTGTATCAAGGCCGGGAAGACACCTGTGGGCAGTGCTTTGAAGCCACGAAAACCAGTCCCTGCCACTTCGGTCCACATGAGCTCTAACTTTGTTTTCCAAAATGCCCTAATTTTGTTTTCGACCCCATAATCCAAATCATCCTGGCTGAGGAAGACAGGCTGTGACACCCACTGATTATACACAGATGTCCCCGGAGGCCACAGTGTCCACGACCAGAGCAAGCTGGGCCCCCGTCTACTGAACACTGGCAGGCAGGGTTCGTGCCCTGAACCAGCACTCACTGACACAGCACTCTTGGCCCAAGAAACATCATGAGCCAAGCTGGGCCGTCGTGAGAGTGGCCACACCCCACGTCCACCTCCAGCTGCCGCTCCACCCCTGAGCGCATGACCAACTCTGCATTCAAGGCCTGGTGGCTGAACGATTGCATACAAATGGTGCGGAGTGCTCTCCAGCACTCACACATGCTGCAGGAATCATGGGAAGTTCGAGGGGCAGACCTGGACGGGGCGGCCAGTGCACAGCTCGCTGCCTTCCTTAGCAACCTCCACCAGGATGGTCAGCACGAGCCAAGAAAATCCCTGCATTTCTGGTACTCTCACAGTGTATTAATTCCATCATAAAATGAAGCAGACAGCCTGGTAAGTGGTCCTTCAACCAGCTTCACCAATGAACACTTTCGGTCCGTGATGTGTGGCCTGTCTCCCCAGCCCCTACCAATCTCATAGTCTCATTTTTAAGTAGACGTTATTTCAATACTGAGAACAGCTTTCGGCTCCCAACCCAGCCGAAGAGGGATGTACACGTTTCCCTGGTGGCTCCACTGCTTCGTTTCCACCAGCAGCGCCCAGTGCTCCAGCCTCTTCCCAGCCTCATCAGAACACCCCAGGCTCCCGTTGCTGCTGCTGCTCCTTCATAATAATGTGCGTGGAGGGGAATGGACAAAGTTTGATGGGAACAAAGCCACACTCATTCATTTGGGGAGGGCCTGTGGCCATTTGCCCACAGGGTTGAGCACGTGGACTCCTGATCTGTCCCCTAGGAAGATTTTTTTGAAGAATTTCTCATTGGTTTTTTTTGGGTGGGGGGTGGGGGTAGGGGGATGGTAGTGGCCAGGCTCGTATCTGTTTCTAAGTTATCAGAAAATACAACTTATTGATCAAAAAACAAAACCAGTCAGGTGCCCGTGGCTCACATCTGTAATCCTATCACTCAGGAGGCTGAGATCTAAGGATCGTGGTTCAAAGCCAGCCGGCGCAGGAACATTGCTCTCCGATTAGCCACCAAATAACCAGAAATGGCCCTGTGGCTCAAGTGGTAGCCTTGAGCTGAAGAGCTCGGGAACAGCACCCAGGCCCAGAGTTCAAGACCCATGACTGACAAAAGCAAAAAACAAAAAACACCCCCTACCAGCCAAAACACAAAACCAAATGAACAAGGTACCTGTGAAGACTACAGAACGCAACGACCCACTTGCAGCTGAAGTGAGGTGCCAAATGTCAGGGTAGACACATGCTAAAAGCCCACAGGTCCCCTTACTTGTATTACAGGGACCCCAGTGGTGGCTTGGTGAGGTTTTATTTCAGCTTTCTTTAAAAAGTACCTTAAATGTAATTAATTTTGTGCTGGTACTGGGGCTTGGGTGGAGGACCTCAGACTCACCTTAGCTTGTCTGTTCCACTCATGGCTCCAATTTTGGCTTTTTGCTGGTGAACTGGGCTGGTTGCAAACCTTAGAGCCTAGAGCTCAGCCTCCTGAGTTGCTAGACAGAGCCACCAGTGTCTGGCGTAAAGAAGAACCGATTTCAAAACTCAGACTTTTTTTTTATTTTTTTGGGGGTCCGGTTGTGGGGCCTGAACTCTGGGTCTGGGCGCTGTCCCTCAGCTCTTCGCTCAAGGCTAGCGCTCTACCACTTAAGCCACAGCGCCACTTCTGGCTTTTTTCTTTTTTCTTATGTGGTGCTGAGGAATCGAACCCAGGGCTTCACGCATGCAAGGCAAGCGCTCTACCACTGAGCCACCTTCCCAGCCCCTCAAAACTCATACTTTTGCAAATATTTTCTCAAAGAGATAACCTACAGAACAAGAGAGAATATTCCCCAACTCCACATCTGATCATTGGGTGTTAGTCTTCAAGATATATGTAAAGTGACTTAAATGCTAAAGTAGAGCTAAATCAGGCAAACGAGCTTACAAGACAATTCTCAAAAGAAGACACAGAAAGGTCCAACAAATATATGAAAAATGCTTTAACATTAGTAATCGTGAATTAGAAAATGTGAATAAAATTTTCAGTAGGATGGCAGCTAATGGCTTTGGTTAAAAAAAAAAAAAAGGTAACAACGTTGTCCAGGGAACAGGCATGCTTGTCCACTGTCAGTGGAAAAGTAAATTAGTGAGTCGTTGTGGAAAATGGTAGGGGATTCTGCAAACAATTAAACTTGAACTACAAAGTAAGCCAGCAAGCTTAAGGTTGGGTAGGTATCCCAAGGGAACAATGTTAGTGTGTTGAAAAGATACCATTCTATACCCCTAATGTGTTTACTGCCATATTATGGACAATAGTTAACAGGGGCGAGGAATGGTGGTATACACCTATAATCACATTATTTAGTAGGCAGAGAATCGTGATTCACGGCCGGCCCAGGTTAAAAAGTTGGTGAGACCCCTCATCTCATTAAACAAGTATGGCGTGGTGGGTGGGTCTCCCATCCCATCTTTGCTGGAAGTGTGGGTGGGAGGATCTCAGTCCGAGGCTGGCAAAAATGTCTTAGAGAAATCCATCAGAAAGAGCTACCAGTAACCCAGGATAGAAGACTTCTCTATGGGAGTGAGGGAGGGAAAGGCCACAGCCTACCTTGAAAATTAATCATGGAAAGTGATTAATCTCCCCAAGAGACCCTTCCTTCAGCACCCCAACACCCACTTGCCTGGTCTTTCCCCAAGGCGCTTCTCATTGTTCCTTGATCTCCAGTGGAAGAGTCAGGGGCCCCCATGGACAGATCTGCCACAGGCTGGTGGTGGAGCAGGACCGGCAGCCCTGGGCACAGGCACAGATCCGGGAAGACCTGCTTGCCAGGTGCCGGCAAGCCCTGCACATGGGACACGGGGTATTTTGTCTCGGTGAATGGGGTAAAGGTGGAAAAGGGGTCAAGGGTAAAGGAAGAGTTTGGCGAGGGCCGTGCCTGGCAGATGTAATCTATACCACACAATCCTGCACTCAGAAATGGCTGACGTAGCCACTTTATACCACATGTATTTTTTTGATCATACAAAAGAGAAACCCAGGGAGGCAAGGAAACAGAACTTTCCAGAAACCACAGAGGGAAAGTCATACGTTTTCTGTCCTACTCTGATGACTTCATGTGACTCCGTTCCATGATGTAAAACATTGAAACCAACCAACCCACTCAGGAAGAAGGTGTGCCTTTCCACCCAAAGACCCAGGCTGTTCCGATGTGCATGAGGAACAGACGGAGCACTAATAAATAAGCATCAACAAAGACACCAAGAGATACCTAACAGGGACCTTTTCCAGGCTGTCGCCAGCCCCAGAACGGTGCTCAGTCCGTGGCACACCCCCCCAGTGTCCCGTGTCCTCTTCCAGCCACAGCACCCAGCACTGCCTCCTGCACGTGTTGGCCAGTGTAAATGAACCCGCCTAGTGGCTCAGCACCTGAGTGCGCTGTATGATTCCAGGCACAAGTCTTAGGAGAGACTCGCAGAACAAAGGCAGATTCTTTTTTTTTCAAGTCATTTCCTGCTCAGAATAGACTAAGTATGCCTAGAAATAATCCTAGTGCATTTTCCAGTCTTGCTTAAGGGCACTTTAATCATTTAGCAAACTAATGTAGTTCGCTGGAGGCTCCTTGCCACAGGCTAGACATCAGAACAAGCTTCTCTGCCCACTGCAGGCCTAGGTGTCAGAGACAGCTCTGAGCAGCTGCTGGCACTTGCTGGCATTTTCCATCCCTCCCACCCTCTCTGGTGCCTAGCAACTTCTCTTCTGTCTGCTGAGATTCCCCTGACCAAGCCTGTGAAAGGTGCTGGGGACTCCGTGCCATGGGAAGAGGAAAGAGGGGTTCCTGGAGGTCTGGTCACGAGCCCAAACTGAATGCTGTCACTTATAGGCCGGGCAGCCTTGGTCCAGTTCTGAACTCCAGTTCGCTGAGGTGCAGAGGGAGGGTCTAAAGGCTGAGGACCAGGGACTGTGGAGTGGAAGGAGACAGGTGCATATTAACTGTTTAATAATTGACAGCTACTGTTGGAGGGGAGGCGAAGAGTGTGACAAAGAGAGAAAAGAGGAAAGTTTCTATCACCTGATTTACTGGATAGTCTCCAAAAGATCTTTGTGGACAAAGGAGAACTTAAAGGATATAAAAGTTCTGCCACTGTGACAGACCGCTGTCAGCTCTGCTCCCCCACCCCCCACCAACAACAGCAAGCGGGCTCTATGTGCTTCTAATCTCATCTCCTATTTGCTTCCAGCCAAGGCAAGTTCTCCTTTCAAGGACTGGTATGATTCCTGTCCAGACAATCTTTTTTCCTTTGGGCTAATTAATTACTGACGAATGTCTGCAAGACCTCTATATCAGTGCAAAGATGTCATAGAAATACGTCCTATAACATCATCATATGCAATAATGACAACACAACATATTCTTCTGTCCTCTCTCAGAGGAGTCTATGGGGGGGCTGCAGCCTTGGGCAGATTTAGATGATGACTGTGGTAGGTCTGAGCTTTTCCATACTCAGGGCGGAACTGTTCTAGGCATTACCAGAACACATCCCAAAACCAAGGAGAGAGGAGGGGATTTCAAAGCCGGAGCACACACTGTGCACTGCTTGCGGAAATGCTCTTCCCAGCAGTCTGTGCATGTGGCAGATTTGACCTGGAGCAGTAAAGTCTGGCAAGCAGTGGTGAGACCAGGGCTCACGTACTCGATGGGCAGCTTACAGATGGCTGTGTGTTAGTGTTGTCACTGTGACAAAACACTGACCTGAGAGAAACATATAAAAGGTGGGAAGATTTGTTTTGCTTCATGGTTTCAGTCCATGTTTCCAATCATGGAAACCTGCAGCCAAGACAGAAGCATCATGGAGGAAGGTCATACAGGGGAAAGCAGAGTTTCTCATGGTGGCCAGGAAGTAGAGATGAGGGGAAGTGTACAGGGATAAGATATGCTATCTGAAGCCACACCACAGTGGCCTTCTACCTCCAACTGGTCCTCCCCTCCCACCACGGAGGTAGTTACCACCCTCATGATCCAGACCCCAACCAATAGCTCCACTTGCTGTGGTCTAAGCTTCTAGGGAAGGGGCACCTTATATCCAAACTGGAACAGTGACCTCTTCAGCTCCCATAGCAACTGGGCCTCTCTCCCTCAGATTCATCAGAGGAGGGTAGATGGGACCCCCACCACCTCATCACACGTGGGATTAGAAGCCATTCTGGCTGAGAAGACAATCTTGCTTTGGACCCTCAGTGGGGCCATGGGAAGCTGCCTTCTTAGTCTGCTCCGGGGAAACCCACTTTCCAGGCATTTCTCAGTTGCAGTCCTGGCAGGATGATTGAATAGTGATTAGTGGCAATGATAAGACAGGCAGAGGACAGTGAAGGCATGTTCAAGGTCCCAGGAGATGAGGCTTCATCATTGTCAAATGCATTTGTGGTAGGGTATTTCTGCTCTGTCTGTTTCTGCCATCTAAAGCCCAGGGGTTGAGACAGCAGAAGTAGACTTTTTTCCTTTAGAGGCTTCTGTGAGTCAGAGTCTAGTCTATGCCATACCTCTTCTCCACGATCTTGAGAACATCTTTGCATTCCTGCTGTTTCTTGATCCCATCCTGACAACTGACAATTCCCACCCAAGCTGGGGGAGAGCTTACTCCCACTTTCCATGACCAAGACCAGCTCTGCTGAGCAGCCTGCTGCTAAGTTCTGCCTCTCACCAATACCTCGTCATGGGGCCCAGTGGCTTCTCTCACAGCTGGCTTTGAACCAGCAGGACAGCAGCAGGGGCCAGATACTAGCTCATACCTCAAAAAGCTCCTGGGAGAGGAGTTCATTCTTCTAAAGGTGAAGGAGCAGCCTTGACCAGCCAAGTCTTCCATGCTACCTGTTGGGCTAAGGGCTCATACACACTCTCTCCAATTTATAGGTGGGAAATAAAGGATGAGGGCTAAGCTGAAGCGCTCCTTCTAGGGGTTCTACAGAATCCCCTTTCTTCTCTGTTCCTGGAGGGGTTTCCTTACACTCCATATCACCACCCCTGACAACACATCATCACATATCTGGGAGGAGGTGCAGACATCTTTGAGACTCTCGGCTTGCCCTACTGAATGACAAAATCATCAGACAACCATAACCATGTGAGTCCAAAGCGATGGTGCTGTCTCTCCTCCACTATCTCCGGACACCTATGTCACTTGAGAGGACTTTGCATGGCTCATTGTCCTTCGGGAGTTATGACCTGCTCCTAGAAGGCATGTCCACACGTGAGCCATTTCTGCAACCTCCATAACCAACTTTACACACAAAGGCTCTTAATTAACATCAGAGTGATAGGTCACGGATTACTATTGATCGCAGCCCATAAATAATATTTCTACTAATACGAAGCTTTCATTCTATACTGAAGGGTTCAGTCCACGGATGACGGATGTTTTCCGTGACGAGAGATAGTAAATGGATTAGGCTTGACAGGCCTGGTGGTTTGTGGAGTATCTCCCTTGCCAGAGTGCAGGCCCAGACAATAAGTACAGGGTGGGTATGGCCACATGCCCGTGTAGCTTTATTCCTGGCCACGGAAGTTTGAATTTCATGTACTTTGCATGTGTGATACAGTAGTATTTTGCTTTTCTCCTGATCCTTTAAAGTTATTCTTAGCTTGTTGGTCACAAAGACATCCATGCCCCACTGGTGGAGGCTAGTTTGGTTCTTGGGCTGCAGCTCACTAACTTATCCTGACTAATGCTCGTGAATGAACAAATCTCCTTTGCCTCTCCGCCTCCCCTCTTGGGACTGGATATGTGCCAGGAATGTAGCCGTCAGAGCAGGGCGATGAGCTGAATGTGGGAGAGGGATATGGCTGTGGGTAGGAGGGAGCAGGATGGATGGACCACTCCCAGGATGGGTGTGTGGTCCGAGTACAAACTCTGGGGATAAGGCCCAGTTCAGCCTAGAGACCCAGGATGTAATGAGTGAAAGGTCAACATTGGGAGGGATATTTGAAACTTTAACTAAGGGGAGAGGAGAGGAAAAGAAAAGAGAGAAGGGAAGGGAAAGAAAGGGGAGGGAAAGGAGAGAAAAGGGAAGGAAGGGAAGGGAGAGGGAGGAGAAGGGAGGGGAAGAAGAGGGGGGAAAAGGAGGGGTGAGGAGAGGAGAATAGGAGAGGACTCTGGAAGACAAGGGGACTGGAAGGAGAAAAGAGAAAGAGGGGAGAGAAAAGATATGCCCCAAACAGGGAGCCAGGCAAGTGTGGGGTCATGCCAGTGGGGACAAGCACAGTTCTGGGAGGGGACACCAGCAGCTGTGTGGGACTGGCAGGCACCATGGCCCGAGCATACTGCGCCATGTCCACGGCAAGGGCAGGGGAACAGATGTTGGAAGTGTAGTGGGGGCGGCGGCAGATGCAGAGACAAGGGGAGGAGGCTGTGTGAGGTCAAGCAGTGATGAAGACAAAACACAGGTCCCTGGGGCGGCAAGGGTGAGCTTGTGTAAAGGGCCAAGTGGAGAGAGAGACAGGGTCATCGAGAAGAGAATGTCCCCTGGAGGTGGGGGGCCCAGGGCTGACCCATTCAGTACTCACTTCTGGACAGTGGTTACACTAAGTGCTGTCACTCAAGTCCCTTCTCTCCCTGCGTCCAGCTTCGGAGCTCACTCTGTTCCCAGCACACCTTGAGCCCCTTCCTCTCTGCTCTCCTCAGAGCGCCCCCCTCCCCCAGGCTCTGACCTCATTCCCGTTCCCCATCCTGGCCCACACTGTGCAATTTGATGCTATCAAACCTGACATGTTTCCAGCCACGTGGCTGCGCGCGAGGCCCTGGGCATCCCGTTCTACTTACACAACAGCTCTGCAGTGGCACCGGCCCTGCGTGCCGGCCTCTGTGCTTCCCAGTCAGCCCCTGGAAAGGCTGGAAATAGATCTGCAAACTAACTCCACATCTGCCTCTGCTCTTCCTGCCAGACTGCCCGCCTGCCTCCCCCCTTCCTTTCATCCCTTTCTCTTCCCTCTCTCCCTCAACTTTCCTTTTTTCTTTAAAGAATATACTATTCTTAAAGAAAGATCTCTAAATAATGGTACGAATGGGCTTCCGTTCAACACATCAGCTGTGAGTATAATGCATCTTGATCAATGTCATTCCTTCCATCATTTCTCCCCATCTCTCCCCACCGCACCCATCCCTCTAAAGACATTGCACAGTATGACTTCATTCATCCACCCTACCTCTTTTCATTCATCAGCCCCCTCCCCCGCGGGCTCCCTTCTCCCCAGACAGCTCCATGGTTTATTCTGAATCAAATATCTCTTATAAAAAGGAAAGGGAGTGAGTCAGAGGGCCAGGCTAGATGATTACTGTAAGGAAAATAGGCAGCAGACTGAGTGAGGGATTCAGATCACTGCCTAGTATACCAGGCTCGGGTTCCATCTCACCATCCCGTGCTATAACAAACCAGAGAGTGGTTATAGTAATATAATGCTTATGATGCTGCCTCACAGGTTGATTGAAGACTAAATGAGACCCAGAACAAGTGGACATGGGCCAGAATCTAGGAATGCGTGAAGCTGTGAATAACTGAGCAACTACAAGGTCAGTCAGAGGCATGGAGCAAAGCCCTGATAGAAGCAACTAGATACACAGCTCTGCTTGTAGTGCAGCATCAACAGTCCAAAGCCATCTTTTCACCTTACCATGAGTTTGGGTAACCAGTCAGGATTTCCTTGTTCTGATGGATATGTTATAGTCACTAATATAATAGTTCCATTTTCCTCTTACTATATGCTTTATCACCCAAATGAAGCCAGAGCCAACTGTATGCATTGACTTTGCTATTAACAAGAGGCAACTAGGTGATCATGGGTAATGATTGTCTACCTTCTTAATGCCAAGTGACTTATTACCCATAAACACATGCGGAAGAGCTCTGGGAAGCTCCGACAGCCGAACACGTGCAAGTTAAGCTTCTTAATTGAAAATATAATCTGTATTGCAGAGATTAAAATATATTGGATTCATTTTGGCTCTATTCTTCCCCATTGTCCCACATACATTTTCTTTATGCTACACAATCAAATTAGTTCCCCTGCTACGGAAATTATTTCAACACAATAAATCAATTTTATAGTGAAGCTATGATTGAATGTCCTATTTAAAGGGAAAGCAAATCAGGGATGGAAACAATTTTCTTACTGATGTGATCAGTATTTGCTTCCATACGCCTTTGGCAATCTGAGTTGGTTTTATCTTTGTGGGTTTTGTAGTTGTCTTTTCTCCCATCATATTGTCCTTGAGGAAGATGTTAATTCTGGGTAGAGGAGGAGGCAGGTAGGCAGCAGGGGAGGAGGCCTCCACGGAAGGGCTTCGCAATGCCAGATCTGGTGAGGGGATGAGCCCCTTGCCGACCCCGCTCTGCAGAGGTTGCACAAGCCCGCCCAGCTCCCAGCCGCTGCTGGTCTCATTGATTTATTTGTATAGTACTTAATAGTCACCAGGGATGTTATAGAACTTAGCTACCCTTTGGTGGGCTTGTGTCAGCTCCCACCCACGTGGCAGGCAAACTCCAGGAAGACAGACGCTTGGCTGGGTTTACTCAGCATTGAGAAGAAGACCTGGCACAAACGCCCATGCATAGTCCAACCGCATAAAATGAGACAGTGCGGCCCTATTGCAGTTCAAGTTTCACTGGAGCTGGATGGAGAGTGGCGGGAGCGTGTTCATTAGAGGCGGCCTTGGGGCTGGACACATGGACTCATAGGATGGCCATGGTACCAGGCCTTCTGGATGCTTCCATCCCTCCTGGGTCTCGGGCCCTGGGCCCTTGCTGTTTCCTCCCCCAGGAGAGCTCCCACTTTCCACATACGTCAATGTCTTTCAATTCTTCAGCTTCCCAGTACCCAGATCTACGATTCCCTTTCCCTGTGTTCCTGCAGGACCACCCACCTCTCCTTAGGGGCCCTAGGTTCCAGTTTCCATTACTCACAATCACTATTTGAAGATCTGAGCAATGTCCACGATGCCCAGCCTCAAATTCAGGCTCCACATCTGCGTAGGCTCAGAGGTTCCCGCCACCCAGCATGCCACCTGCCCCTGTCACCGGATACTTGTGACTAGAGAAAGAATCAATGGGTGTGGTGATGGGAATGGTCCCGAAGTCCATTCATCAATTCCTGTCTGAACGCAGGTGGACTAGCAAGTGAGGATCCAGTCATGCCCTTACGTCTAGTCTACTGCAATGCGAGTGAAGAGGAGAGAGCTGCTGAGCCAGGACTTAAAGGCTTGTGTCCTTTAGTACAGTGACTTGGTTATGACACCAAGGCCTATCTCTGGCTTATCCCTCAGCAGAGTGAAGTCAGAGCCCCAGGTGCAAACTCACTGGTGTCAACTCCTGTGTCCCTGGCAGCTGCTGTTGTCTAATGCCCTGGGTGTCCCAGGCATACACAGGGCAGGGGAGGCGCTGCTCTGTTGGCAGCATGGGAGCAGCATGCCCAGAACACACAGGCGCAAGTTTGAAAGACTTAGTATCTTAGGAGACTCAAAGCTGGCCAGACCATCATCTTAACGAACCTAATAGCTGAGATGATCCCAAGCCCTGGATCAAGCGGTTGCGAGAGAAGCTGTGGCATAAGGTGTTTTTTGTGAATTATCTGTTCCGTGTGGCCAGTGAATGTGAACTCAAACCCAGGGCTCCCACCTCTGGGTACTGTGGCCTTCCCACCTCCTTTGTAAACTGCTCCAGGTGAGCTCAGGGACAGAGTCACACCTGCGGAACAAGGCACCCAAACACAGATTGGGTGGATGAGAATTCCCAGGGCAAATACAGCAAGCAAACAAAAACTTAAAAAACCGAACAAGCACAAAAACAACCTTCCGATTTTACCAAATTTTACACCCAAATTTAGAACTGCCACGTGGCTTCCATGTTTTGTGCACAAGGCTGCGGCGGACCAGGCCTTTCGTTGCTGGCCCACACTCGGAAGGACACTGTCCTTCCCAGCCAGCCTGATTTTAACTTGGGCCTTTGACTTCAAAACACAATGCACGTCCTTGCACCCATACCCACAGGCTTAAACAAAAATATGCACTTAATGAGGTCCCAGAGTTAATACTGAAATGCCTAAAATACACAGTGTGGGCTCAGAAAAACTGTCAGCAAAGTCTCAAAATAGCTTTACTAAGGTCTGTCAAGTTTTGGGAAATAATCCAGGAAAATGATACAAGGGCGTACACAGACAAGTCAGTCTATTTTAGCTAATGACAGCACAGAGGACAAGGTTGAAGGTGAAGTATTTGATTATTTAGGGGGGCACTTCTATGCTCCACGCTGACAGCTTCCTGGCCTCAGGGAAGACTGTTCTAGCTGTGGAGTGGCTCCTCCCAAGTCCACACACAGCAGGATGAGGCACAGCACAGGGCTGGCGGCGGGCACGCGCGCTGGGGGAGGGGCGTGTGCATGGGAGGAGGAAGGTGGGCTGGCGGAGGGCACGCGCGCTGGGGGGGGGCGTGTGCATGGGAGGAGGAAGGTGGGCTGGCGGAGGGCACACGTGCTCGGGGAGGGGCGTGTGCATGGAGGAGGAAGGTGGGCTGGCGGAGGGCACGCGTGCTCGGGGAGGGGCGTGTGCATGGAGGAGGAAGGTGGGCTGGCGGAGGGCACGCGTGCTCGGGGAGGGGCGTGTGCATGGAGGAGGAAGGTGGGCTGGCGGAGGGCACGCGCGCTGGGGGGGTGTGTGCATGGGAGGAGGAAGGTGGGTTGGCGGCGGGCACGCGTGCTGGGGGAGGGGCGTGTGCATGGAGGAGGAAGGTGGGCTGGCGGAGGGCACGCGTGCTCGGGGAGGGGCGTGTGCATGGAGGAGGAAGGTGGGCTGGCGGAGGGCACACGTGCTCGGGGAGGGGCGTGTGCATGGGAGGAGGAAGGTGGGCTGGTGGCGGGCACGCGCGCTGGGGGAGGCGTGTGCATGGAGGAGGAAGGTGGGCTGGTGGCGGGCACGCGCACTGGGGGAGGCGTGTGCATGGGAGGAGGAAGGTGGGCTGGCGGCGGGCACGCGTGCTGGGGGAGGGGCGTGTGCATGGGAGGAGGAAGGTGGGCTGGTGGCACAGGTTCTACTTTGAGAGAACTCCCGCATCTGTGCAATGGTGTTTCAGAAAGCAGAGTCAAACCTCTTCCAAACTCAGAACTCTTAACCCTTTTGAGCTAAGTAAGGGCTAAGCTAAATCCATTCAGAATCTCAGAAAAATAGACCCAATATTGCACAACAATAAAAACTCAAACCTGTTGTTTTCAAATATGGTAGCAAAGAAGAAACTAAGCCAAGGTGTTTCGGTTTTAATATGCTACTCAAATTAAATCCATAGGAAAGCCCACTGGTACACCAAAGGTTGTCTTTTCCCCAATGTGATTTCTAATTTCCAAGAAAAAATGATATTACCTCATTATCCTCCTTCTTCCTCAAATTTTAAATAAAGGTATAGGAGTAGGAAATGGGGAGACTCAGTCACAGGGTGAAAAGCTAAAGCTCTGTGGGATGAATAAATTAGATCTAATGCTTGAGGACTATAATTTACAATATTTCATCATGTGCTGAGAATTCAGTGGAGATTTTAGATACATTTACAACAAAATAAATAGGGAAATGTAAGTATGTGGAACAGATGCTAATTTATTTGACTGTAGTAATCACTTCACTATATATATATATATATATATATATATATATCTCGAGGTTCCCCATGTAGATCCTAAATGTGCACAACCCAAAGAATAATCTCAAAAGGTTATTGCTTATTTTTTAATATATTTTTATTGTTTTGGTGCTGGTAATTGAACTCAGTCTTATGCTATTGCTTGGCTTTGTTCACTCAGGGTTGGCATTCTTAAGTTATGCCTCCACTTCTACCTTTTTTTTTTGCTGATTAATTATAACTGAGTGTCTCACAGATTTTCCTTATTGGCTGGCTTTGAACTGAGATCCTCAGATCTCAGCCTCCTGAGTCGCTGGGATTACAGGCCTGAGCCACTGGTTCAAGACTCAACACAGCCACTCTAACCTATGCTTCTGGGCCAGGTAGCTCCTCTTGATTTGAGGGCCTGGGAGTCTTGTCACATTGTGATTGCCAGTTTCCGGAGGAAACCTATGCAGGGGGTCAGGTAGGTGGGGCTCACATCCTCACCAAAGTTAAACCCTACTGAGGGGGAATCAGAAGGGTGGAAACGGAATCACTGAGGCATTGGAGACAGGAACTCTGGGGGTATGAGTAGTGACTGTGGTGCTAGAGGACAGGAGGGGTAACACTGACGGTCCATCTCTGTCTCACCAGTGCTTCCCGGGAGCTCTGCAGAGCCGCCACCAGGAAGATGGACCTCACCAGTGGCCTGATCTTGAACTTCCCAGCTCAGGGCTGCCACCAAAATGAATGTTTTTCTTTTTGTAATACATAGGTCTTCACACGCTTGCTAGGCAGATGTTCTACCACTTGGACTACCCACCCCTGTGTGCCCCCAAAGAAACCTCCATTAAAAAATAAATAATTCCCCCAGTCTGTGGCATTCTGTTTTGGCACAGCAACAGAAAATGGACAACTACGCTATACCCACCCACATACGTGGCCATTCGAAATGACCAGGAGAGCCAGCAGCACCGAGGCCAGGGAGCGATCAAGAGGCACTCAGCACCGATCCAACTCCGTTTCTCACGGAGGCTGTTGGGCCTGCCTCAGACTCTGCCCATCCCAAGGGGGTGATTCCTTGCAGAAATCGGCAGGAGCCACCTGTGCGCAGCTTGCTCTGGACAGACCCGTCCCAGGGAGCCATTTCTCTCTTCCAAGCTGCTGTGGGCTTTGGGCTTCTGTGATTTCTTCCTTTCTTCTTTGTGTAATTGAGAAAAAAAATCAAGTATCTAATCCCACTAAAATACAGACAAACATACAACCCCACAAACACTAAGGCAAGCCCTTTCCTGCTTTGGCAACGCACAAACACCAGGCATCTCTTGAGGAAGTCGGGTCTCGGGAGGAACATCATGTGTGTGATCAGACACCTCAGTCCAATGTGTGAGCACAGGTGCAGGAGGACGCATCTGTTTCAGTATCTGCAGGCATGGACAGCCATGTTCTCTGAAGGGTTCAGAACTCTAAACACCAGCACATAAAGCTGCTCCGTACCAAACCCACGGGACAGAACAAATCAACCTGCACATTGGAGGAGGTCCTATAGAAAACCAGCAGCCACAGGCCTGCACCAGATATAAAGCCACACGAGCTCAAAGCCGGCCAACAGGGGAGCTGGAGAGAGCCAAGGGACCCGAAATTACACTGAGCGACCTTCACTCTGGATGAAGCCTTCTGACGGTGGGTGAATGTGTTCCTGAGGATGCAGCCCAGCACAGGCAGCCTGGGGGTATCTCCCAGAGGAGACTGGATCAGGAAGAGGAGAAGAGAAGCCCTGGAGGTGTCTTCTGGGGGGCAGGATGGAAGACAGCAGGGAGGATGCGTGGCGACTGGTGTGTGAGGATACAGCGACCTTGGCTCAAGACTCCATCCTTGCAAAGCCCTTGGCTTTGGTAAACCCCATCAGGCTATGGCAGTGCCCCAAGCCAGCCCACACGGTAACAAAATAAGAAATTAGTTTGCTGAACAAATATTTCATCTGACAGACTCTGGGAGTAACAGATGTGAAGTTTGGAAATACCATTAATCTTTTTTTTTTTTTGCTACTGCTTAAGTACTTTCCCTGTAGTCCAGTGCTTGAAGTCTCTGATGGCACCAGGCAGAAACATACATTCTTCCACCCTTTCATTTAGTACTTCTGTACCAGCCTGTCTTTGGGTCACAGACCCACTTAGGAGGCTGCCCCTGCTTGTGAGTGTACTCAGGGCTAGGGAGTGGTTCCATGTCCTAAGTAGGTCTGTCACCCAAAGACAAGCTGGTACAACCTCCCTGACTTCAGAGGGCATGAGCCCTGGGTGAAGATGACACATGAGGCTGGTCTGCAGACAGGAAATGGTGTGTGTCCAAATGCCCAGAATGAACTGGAGAACTGAGGTCCAAAGACCACTCACTCATGGAATGAGTCAAACAAAGCCGCCTCGATCCACCACCCAGAGGGAGACAACAAGAACTTCAGCTTGTGCGAAGAGGGGGAGAAATAAGATGAAGAAACGGTTGCTATAGTTACTGGACCCAATGTGAGAAAAGGGCAGGATCTTTCTCCCTAGAGAGCAGGAGTCAGGAGGACAGAAAAGCACAGAGGAATTGGTGGGTTAAAACCCAATGACTGGCTCAGAATAAACTAGAAAGGGCGGCGCTACATGAAGGAGGTCTGCTGGTTGGATGGAACCAGAAGTTGGGTACCATCTGGATGCCACAGATGTATGGCTGGGCCATTGTTCCTTAAGGTCACCCCTGGAGAGTCATATTGCATTATTGAGAGCCTCCTTCATAGATACCTAGATGAGAACCTACATTTGAACCAGACCCCCAAGGACTGGTATCCCATACTGAAGTTTGAGCAGCATTTGGGTAAAAAAGCTCCAGGCCTATTCTCATTTGTGTTCTATCACTCCCAAATGCCTATGCACTATCAGGAGGAAAACCCGCCAATGGAGGCGGGGCCCAAGGTCAACTTGAACTCTGGCCTTCCAGTATCACACTCATTTCAAGCCCATTTCCTGCCATGGGCATGGCTTGTGTCTTTTCTCTGTCTTCTGAATGCCATCTAATAAGATATAATAGGAAATAAATCAGCCTCTAAGATTGGGTCATTAAGAGATTGTAGTCATGTGTTCTAGCAGCCTACTGGAGTTTATTTCCTCATACTGCATGACAACTGATGCATTAAATAGTTTTAAATCACTGGGCTGTCCCTGGCCTGTACAATGGCCACTCCCGTGACTTTGAAAATCCAATATGAGAAATGACTCTACATGGCAACCTCCATAGCTGCAAGCAAAGCAATTTAGAGAACACTTTTACAAGACAGTTTTCACATATGCTGCCTCGGTTACACTGACTCCATGTTGACGACACTCGCAAATTCGGTGGTTTGAGTAATACAAATGGTGTATCAAATTTCCATATGTAAAACTTGTTCCGTACCAACACGTTCACAAAGAGGCAGCAAGGATGCCCAGCTATTTTGTGGCCTCCGGTCTCTAAAGCCAAATGGGGCCCAGACCCTGAGGGTGGGTTTTGCAGCCATTTCCTTCATCTCACATAATAAAGTCCTTGATACTGGATGGACAGCTCTATGTCCAATCAGAACGCAGAGGAAGGCATGGAGGTCGGGAATCATGGAAAATTCCAAGTTCTACTTCTAATTCTGATTATCATCAAGATCTCAACAAAGACACCTGTAAGGCAGGGTAATTCCATGACCTAAAACGTAAGACGCTTAGAGAATACACACACACACACACACACACACACACACACACACTACGATGTTAGAGAGTCATCTCTTGGATTAAAAACATTTTCAAGGATAAGGAAGTCCTTGGAAATGTTTGGTTAGAGCTGTATGACTAGAGGGTACAGAGAAAGCAACCCAGGTCACTCGGAGGTGAGGAGCGAGGAGGCGGAGCTCTAGGAGGAAGCAGCACCTGGCTCCCCCTGATCGGAGCCTGGCTTTGCCTGGTACTCACAGGAGACACATATAGCACTATATATACACAGGTCATAACGTACCTCCAAGGTGAGCAGTTCTAGAGGTCCACAAACACAAGGTCAACAGGAGTAAGCCAGCACAACCTGAGGTCCTTATGTGGTCCCAGGAGAATCACCTCACCTCCACACAGTGGGCACCATGACTCTAGCTGCTTCCTAAGGACCCCCGACAGAATTCACATGTAGCCTCCATGGGGGGCCAGACTGCCAGGAGCCCAGTGCCAGAGAGGGGCCCTGACTGAGACAGCCAGGCGGCATCAAGCTCCACCCCCATCCCACCCAGCCTGGCTTCCCCGCTGGGACAACTCCAGGGAACAAGAGGGCAGGAGAGACAGGACCCCTGCTAAGAGCAGGCTCCTCGTCCTCCACAGTAGATGGGGCCATAGCAGGACATGTCCACAGGCCATTCGGAGTATCCGAGGGAAGCTATGTTTCTCTCAACGATGATCTGCGAGATCCAGGGGAGGTGGGTCAGGCTCTCATGAGCAGAGGCCTCATAAAAGCCAGGGGGGGAACCACAGGAGGCCAGGCTCCTCAGACAGAGCCCGGACCGAGGGGCAGCGGAGGTGTTTGGCATCTGCGTGTGTGGAGCTAGGGTGGGTCAGAGCCGTGTTGTTCTCCTCGGATCTGCCCAGCCTGCAGACGTCAATGTTTGTGCTCCAGCGGGACACTGTGGCACAGTAGGGCATTGAACACAAGGATTTCCTTTGGGGGTTGAAAGTGCTGGTGGAGAAACTGGGTTTTTACAAACAAACAATACAACCCTAAGAGAAAAGAGGATCTGCAGGGAAGAAGGCGACAAAATGTGACAGCATCGTTTTGCTGTACAATGCCAGTCTTTACCGGGGACAAAGCTGCCGAATGTGTGCCAGAAGAGGAAGGATTTTCGCCCACTTTTCATCAAATGACAAAGCTGTCAACACAGAAGGCTTGATATCCAAACAAACTGATGAAAGTCAGGGAAAACACAAAGTACCATAAATCTGATTAGCATAGCTCCAGAGGGCTCTCAGACACTCTTCATACCTTTTTGCAAAGTTATATTTCCAAACATTACAAAAATTAAAATGTTTTCTTCTAAATGGAACTTCCTTTTAATTCTAGAACAATTCCCGAGCTAGAATCCATGTGCTGCCTCTTTTCAGTTATGGTTAATCTAATAGTGATGCTTCGCACATAATACATGTAAATATTTTCCTTAACTCTTGCCCAGAGAGAGATTATAGCAAATTTCCTTGTACCAAATCAAGACTATCAGAATCTCAGATTTCCACTTCAATGCGCCCCACTGCTTTATTTATTTATTTTTTAGTTTAGTTTCATAATAGCTGAAAACCTATCACACAGAGATAAGTTAAAGAATCCCCAAACACATATCCAAATTTCCCACAATGTAATCAGGATAAACAAAACACATTTTCCTGACAAATTCCTAAACCCACAGCAAACCCTGAGAAAGCTGCTTGAATGCTGGCCTGGGATAAACTTCCAGGTGAAAAAACACAGTTCTTATTGTCCTACACGCACAGATGTTTTGGGTAGCCATTCTCCTGTGCCTCCAAGAGTCCCCAAGATACCACAAGCTGTGTTTCCACAGCTGTGTTTTAAGGTGTTCCCCAGATCCACTGCAGACACAATACAAGAATACCATCTGTACAGCACCCAATACCCAAGGCCACTCACATGCTACCACTCTGAACTCTTGAGTTTCCTGAGACCCTGTCCCCTGACCATGACCTCATATAGACCCCAACCACCTCCACCGCCATTCTGCGCTCTGTGTCCTGTCCCTTGACTTTCCTCAGGTCACCATGGCCTCTCTCTTCAGCTCTCCATTAGAGCTGATCTGATTTGCTGAGATTCTTTTTCTGCCCTTTCTTTCTTCTACTACTCTTGTGGCTCTGTTTTCTAACAGTATGAAGTATATTTGAGGCTGCCAGGTCTTTGGGGACATGTGTCCTCACGCAGTTGCTGGCTTTCTAATAAAGACTCCTGATTTGACCTCTCAAAATGTGTCTTCTCTGTATCCCATGATTGCATTCTTGTATAACACAGTGATTAAAATGTAGAGCTCTACATGTGAAATGTAGACATGCCACATCCTGATCTACCCGGCGAAGTCAGGGCCTTGGTACGAGCGATGAACAGATGAACTTGGCTCTGCACACAACTACTCTGAAATCAATGAGGGAAAACGAATCAATAAACTTCTCCTCAGTACGGAATGCCATGGCAAATTGACACGTCAATTCTATATCTCACATGTGGTCGCTCTACACTCATGGATTATGAGCAGTCAATCGAACATGAAATTCTGTTCCTGAGGACCTGATTTGGAGGCCCGATCACATCCACTGCTCGGCCTATGCTCCCTTTGCCTGACCCCCCCTGAGGCAGATCTCATCTCTTGCTGGGCACCCTGAACTCCTCAGAATTTGGGAGTTCCCCTCCGTGCTCAGCGACATCTGTTGGGGCTTAGGTACAATATGTATCCTCTTTGATGTGTCCTGGGAAAATGAGCCTTTGTGTTCACCAGAACCACATGGCACCTCAGTGAAACACATGACCACGAGGATCCAGAGCTCTGTTAAGAGCAGCCTTTGGACCCCATGAGCGTGGAGCTTACCTATCGGGCTCCTCGGTGCCCATCCTGTTACTCCATGGTGTTTCTTCAGCATCTCTCTCCCAGGTCTTCCACCCACCCTCCAGGAGGCAGAGGGTGCAGTAACCCCAGAAACCTCAGGCCTCGGGAGCTGAGCATCTCAGGTTAGCCATCGAGAATGACTCAAATTCCCCTGGGAAAGACCAGGGGCAGAAGACACAGGTTATGCAAAAGAATTGGGCCAGATCTAAGGATCATGGTTCAGAGCCAGTCCAGGCAGGAAAGTCCACGAGACTCTGATCTCCAATTAACCAGCAGAACACCAGGAGTAGAGCTGTGGCCCAAGTGGTAGAGCACCAGCCTTAAGCAAAAACGTCAAGTGAGAGTAAAAGGCCCTGAGTTCAAGCCCTAGTATGTGTGTACACACACACACACACACACACACACACACACACACACACACACACACACGCGCGCTGCCGCAGCCTGGGGACCAAGCCTTTACACAGGAATCTTTGGGAAACACTCATGAAACCACCTCAGCCTCTTTACAGATGACCAAAAACCCCAAGAAATTCTTACTCCACAGTGAGGAAAATAGTAAAGCGAAGCTGGTTTGTAAAATAGCCTTCATTCCTCTGTCTGCCAAGGAAACCTTGTTAGTACAATGTTCATTAAAGTCTGTTTTATATTCATTTGTTACATCAACCTGATATTTGGGATCATTTTGCTAGGGTCAGTTCTTATGACTTGCAGCTCAAAGGAAGTAACGTTTTCTCGACATTTCTTCTGAACCGCCTGGGTGGATCAAGCAGCCACAGCAGCAGCTCTGGTCTGGATACAAACCCCACTTCTGCCCCTGATCCAGGCAGCACAGTCTCCAGCCCCTCACGTAATTGGACAAGGCTTCAAAGTCTGTCCCTTTGTAGTCCTGCGTGCTCTTTCTGTTGAGACAGAGTGCATACTGCTGGATGACTCTACCCGGGAGAGCTCAGACTTTGACCTCTTTCAAACAGCTCAAGGGTCTGAACAGCCAAGAACAAGGCAGCTGTGTTCTGAGGCCAGTCCTCATGCCTCCTGTGTGGCCGTGGTAGATCTCCAATGCCCTCTCATTGGTGAGGAGGAAACACAAGGCAATCCCAAAGCCCAGGAAGCCAGGCTAGCATCCAGGGAGCTCGGAGGGAGCAAGGCTCAGGCCCCAGCAGGCCAGCAGGGCAGCTCCGAAGTTACAGAGGAATTAACTCCTAGAAAGACTTCATGGAGGGATTCAGGAGGAACCCCAAGGACTGGAAGGGAGACAGAAAATAACCTGGGACGTCCTTCTGGGTGCCAGTCTGGCTGGCAAGCTCCCTGGTATAGAGGACAGGGACCCTTTTGCAGGGACCCGTGACACCATGCCTGCAGGGCCTTCCAACAGCTTCCCAGCAAGTGGAGCCCATCTCCGCTAGAACACACTCAGGCTCGGGGCGGCTCATTTTCTGCTGGGCTCTCACAGGAGCAGAGAGAGGAATGGAGGCTGGAGGGACAGTGGAGGGAGGCCAGCAGAGCAGCCCAGCCTGCTGCCCTGGCTTCCCATTTCTCCATCTACAAGTTCCCAGAGCTCAGGCAGGGATGAAGGCTCCAGCTATCATCCTCCAGGACCTTCTATCGGGATGATGTCAGCTGAAAGGGCAGGACCATCCTGGCCTCTAGAATGTTCCAGAAAGGAAGGAAAGGCAGTACTTGCTTTGCTCATTGATCCTGAGGTTATCAGTCCACCTGTCAGGCCTGGTCAGGACAGCACTAATGTGAAAGAGTTGGCTTTAGAGAACCTCAGCCTGTACCCGAAGGCTGGGATGCTCGAAGCAATGCTGGAACAAGACACATAAACAACCCCGAGGGACGGCTCTCGGTTCAAAGCCCACATCTCCCCAAACGCAGGAGAAAGTGGTCAGGACCCCAGGTGGGGCCAGTCTAGGTGAAGAGCACTGTGTGGTGTCATGGAGCTTGAGTCAAGAGGCTGACCGAGGCCTCTGCTGGCCCAGAGCCCACTATGGCAGCACGCCAAACTGATCAGCAAGGCCTGGGACACCTGGATGAAGCACAGGTTTACCGCTAGGTCTGCTCTCCACATGACCTCTAGTGGACCGGCATAAGATGGAGAGCCTGCCTAGTCTTCAAGAAGCTCCGGTTCAACCCCAGGCACCAAAACAAAATTAAAAAGTGCCGAGATTCCCTGTCTGAATCAGACATTCAAACTCAAGGTGTCGGCAGGGTTGAGCATCCTCAGCAGTCTCCAGGAGACATTTGTCCCAGCCTTGCCCTTTGCCTCCGGGGTTGCTGCCAATCCTGGGTGTCCTCTGATTTGAGAGCATGATTCCAACCCGTCTCTCTAATCACGCAGGGACCACACAGGGTCATCTGATGATTCCAACTCCAGTCTCTCTGGTCACACAGGGTCATCTGATGATTCCAACCCCAGTCTCTCTGGTCACACAGGGTCATCTGACGATTCCAACCCCAGTTTCTTTGGTCACACAGGGTCATCTGATGCTTCGGCTTCCTCCTCTTAGAAGGGCACTAATGAATGAACGGCCAGAGGCCCCACCTGACTCAAGCATCTATTTCCAAACATAGTCATATTCTCGGGAACCAGGGTCAGGACTTAATATGTCTTCTGGTTGGAGCCACAATTCCAGTCACAGGTAGGCTGACTTGATCACATCCCTTCAGGTATCCTGGGATTTTTTTTTTCTGAGTTCCTTATGATCACACTTTTGTTGTTGTTGTTGGCCACTCTTAGGCAGACTCAGGAGCAGGGCCTTCATGTACCTCATACAGCCAAAATGAATTAGAGTTCTACCAAATGTGCCTGACTGATCTTCAAAACTCATGATGTGCTAACTGCAGACCCTGGGCCTTGTGATATAAACCCAGACAAGTTTGCTAGGTGTTTCTTTGAAAATCAAACACTAACAGGTTTTTTTTTTCTAATCTGTCTTCATGAGGTTCAACAAGGCCTGGCACTGATAAGTGTCAGCCTCTGGGCTCCCCAGAGCAGACAGCAATCTCAGGCCAGAGAGAATTTATGGCCCAGCTGGGAAGGGAGAGATGCTGAGAGGAAATGCTTTGTGGTTGACAATGGTCAAAGCAATTGCTTGGTTCACTCAAGGAGAACTGAAGGATAGTCCAGTAAATTTAAAAAGAAAAGAAAGTGCCCTAATAACTGAACCATGAGAGGTAATTTAACGAAAGGATTTCATTTCAGTTAATGAATGATTTATTGAAAATGCAAACAAATGCAGTTCTCTGCTACAATTATCACTAGAATTCCAAAAGAGGGGCCTCGTCATCTAATTAGTCACAGATTCAAGCTAATCCCCCCAAAAGGGATTCATCTGTGAGACATCTGATTGGCTGACTCGTGTGATTTTTGACACTCATTACCATGTAGATGTTATTTGTTTGGCAATGAAGGTCCCAAGGTCATACCCAAGGTTACAGAAGCTGGTGGAACAAAGTATGCACGAGCTAATATTGAAATGATGGTGCTCATAACTAGGAACCAATGTGGTTTTAATAATAGTTTTTAAATTCACATTGATTCACACTTAATGGATTATTTTCCCTACAGATGGGTTATTACGCATGGTGAGAATAATTGCTTTTCTAATATAACGTTGGGTGGGATTAATTAAGTGGTGTTTGTTTTCTCTCAAAATAATACAGGGAAAATCTTGACATGAGTGATGCTCGGATGAGGACGCAGAGTGGCATGCCGGTACGAGCTGGGTGGAGGCAGGTGGAACTGTCTGCTCTCTCTCCAACCTGTGTGAATGGTGCATAGCTGTGGGAGGCCCATAGCTTTCTTCTCAGAAGATTTCCCCATCTCCCCCCTCACTGAGCTGATTTCCAAGGCCAGGGCTTACCAAGCTAGCTCCTGGAGGCTTGGTTTACATTCTCAGTATTCTCAGGCACTAAGCCATCACTACAGAGTTCCAAACACTTACCATAGTGAAGTAGGAAGGAGCATCAAGTATTGCAGAAAACACAAAAAACCATCCACATCTTCATGCCCCGGCCTTGGTCTAACTTTCAGAGCTCTTGTCTGGTTCTTCTCCCCATTGCTCTGTGACTGTGGGTCTCGCAACGGCCAGCCCCGACTTCTCTCATCACACACCTCCCCTTTGGATCTAGGACTTCTCATTCTGGTGAACTGTCTCCCCCCTCTCAGCTATGAGGTCAATCAGATGCCCTGGAGACCGCCCATTTCCAGACTGCGGTAACCTCCAATGTTCCTTCTGCCCAGTGGACCCTACTGCTGTGAAGGCATCCACACACTAGCCATGCCCAAATCAAATTGATGAGCTGCTTTCTTCCAAACCCCTACTTCCAGGACCATGCCTCTTGCCTCACATGATCTGCCAGCTGCCAAAGCAGCAGGCTGTGGCTCCAAACCACACTTGTTACCATTGCTCTCTTGCTCCCTTCCCTGTAGCCTGTGAATCTGGACTTGGTGTCCCACTTCTGCTCCAGCCCCTCCCGCCCCTCAGCCATGCCCACAGGAGGCCTTGACACCTGAGTTGGTCTCCCCCCACTGGACACGTGACACTGGAACCACGCAGACTTGGGAAAAGTCTTTATCATTCATGGACAGGGCATGTGGGGAAGCCACCTAACCTTTGCTAGCAACGGCAGGTTCCTCACTGGCTTTGGTAGCTGTGAAACAAGAGAACAGCAACAGCAGCTGCTGAATAATCTGTCTTGGAAATTAAGCCACAGCTAGGCAAGATCCACTCACCCTTAAGCGACTGTGTACAAGGAAGGGGTGTGTGCGTGGGCGCTCTGGGGACGTGGGTGAGCAGCACAGGTTCCGCTGCGCGGGCTTTGGGTCCCCACAGCTCCTTGTTCTGCCATATTGCTTTGGTGATGCTACGATTTCCTGTATTTATGAAGTCAGTGTGGAAAAGTCATGACCAACGTGGTTCTATGCCCCAATCTGCTGCTATAGGTCACACTCGGTAGGTATGGAGAGCGAGTGCTACCGTTTTTGAGGGGCAGAAACAGGATCAGAGGCCGCAGGAGGGATAGCGCAAGTACCACATTCACTCCATGCGCCCCTGAATAAAGATAATCCCAGAGAGGCTAAGAAACTTGCTCCAAACCACACAGCGTACTAATCAAAACCGTGAGCCTTGTTCCTGGAACAGGCTCCTGAATTAGTTTTATTTAAAAGTCCAATTATCAGTACCCAAAGGAAGAGATTAAATATTTGCCACACTGATGACTTTAAGTTTTTCATGTTGTCAACACCTTACTTACACCTGAAGATTAAATAAAAGCAAAACAAAAGGAACTTCATGAATTGCGGTTACAAGTGAGGCAGCGCTCAAGCGGTAGGCTGTGTTTGTTCCAAGGGCTTCTGTCTTTGGTCCCAAGCCCTTGCCACCACAGGTCTGTACGCTGTGCTCTTATGTTTAGGACAGTTCATATAAACTACATTGTCTTTTGGGGAAGTGACATGGTAAATAAAAACTGTTCTATTCCATGACAAGTCTACCAGACACAAACCTCGAAATGAGCAGACAACAGGACCAAGGGCAGACAGATAACACTTGTGGCCATGGGGTCTGGGCACACTGAGGAGCGTCCTGCCCTGTGCTGTGTCATGTGAGCACGTCTCCCCGCTGTGGCCTGAGGGGCTTCATCTGAGAATGAAGGGCACAAGTTTGCCTAAATCCTAGGGGTAGAACAGATGACCAAGAACGTTTGTGTCCTGCGGTGTGCAGAGGGCTGAAGGGGGAGGAGATGGTTAACAGAGGGAAGCCGCTCTAGACGTGAAACGCCTTCCCTGTTCATGTTGGTTTCTTATTGCATAAGCATTAAGATTTGTCCTCATTCTCAGTGTCAGGGGCTTGAGGCCACTACCCCCACTGCTTCCCTCCTCCAGTGTCCTCATCACTGGCAGACCCTTCTCTCTGGCTTGTCAAAGTTTTGGCCGGTGGGTCTGCAGAGGCTGGCCGTCACCTTAGTTTCTCAGAGCCTTACCCATTACAAATTGAAACTGTCAAGTGCAGGCCACCTAGCTCTGCTTTTAATATGCCTAACAACTCGGAGGCAGCAAATGGGTGATCAGGAGATGGGGCATGAAATCTGTCTGCCAATATCAACCCTCAGTGGGCTGAGTGTCAGTCCGCATCATTGGCAGCTCTTCCTCGGAAGGCCCAAAACATGAAGCCCATCGCTGAGGGAAAGCTGCAGGAACCGCTTTATTTCTTCTTCAATAAATATGATCAATAGCACACTTGTCAGGCTGGCAGGCTATAGTTTTTATCCACCGACAGGGGTGCAAAATATACAAAGATGTATGTAATGACACACACAGAACTTTTGAGTCCCACAGAGGAATGCCGCGCCTGCCATTTGTCAGTTCTTTCCAGACTGCCACTGCTCCAGGGCTCTGTTCACTTGTATCCTGGGCACGCTGCCGTGCAGGTCCCGCGACAAACACTGGTGGCCCACGGGCCTCTTCAACACACCTAAAGCCCCACAGACGGAATCCTGTGAGGCGAGAGAAGAACTCGGTGGGAGCCGAGGCCAGCAGAGGACAGGCTGACAGCGGAGGCTCTGCCCAGCCCACACCGGGCTGCGGCCAGCAGCACACTCAGCAGCCCGTCCGGAGGCTGGCTGAGTGGCCACAGAGCCCCACACCCGGGGGCTGGCGGAGTGGCCACAGAGCCCTTCACCCGGGGGCTGGCGAGTGGCCACAGAGCCTCACGCCCAGGGGCTCTGTCCACATAGAAATGCAGAATCCAGTAAATATTTTACAGAAGGTTGAAAAAGGAAAAAAAAATCAGGAGGTTGGAGTTGTCATAGTGGAAATACACATAATGAGAACCGTCAAAGTCAGAGTGGTCTATGAGAAATGAGGTCAGAGGCAACCTAGGACCCAGCCCAGCAAGCGGATGACGTCTCTCCCTGGGAGCTTGGGACATGAACGCTTTCCAAGGATCTGTGGCTTCTGGTGTCCTTATCAAGCCATAGATTTCTGTCCGAGAGTGATGGCTGGCTCATTGCCAGGCCCAGCCTCAGGTGGGTGAGCTTCTGTCAAGACAGACTGGAGACAGACAAGATCTATGCCCCCTGCAAAACAACCCATGTCTCATTGATTGTTTATGGGGAGCTTTTCACATAAGCGGGCTCATCAGCAGCATGCTAGCTGCTCTATGTGTTCTCTTTACCGAGGCTCATAACGCTGACCCCGCCCCCCGCCCCACACGCACGCACCAAGAGTAGAGCAAAAAGCTGGAGCTCTGTCTTTCTAATAAGGTGGAGAATCAAGCCACCCGGGGAGTGGAGAGTCTGGGTGAGTGCTGGCTGTGCTGGGCTCCAGCCGGAGCAGGTCCAGGGCTCTGGGGTTGGCACAAGGGAGGGAGGATCAGCAGCAGGAGGCACTGCCAGCTCCCTCCCCTCTGGCGCTTGCTGTTTCTGCAGCCCTGGCCACAATGACAGACAGAGGCATGTGCCTACAGACACGTTCAGACCTGTTTTCTAGAAACTTGTTTTCTAGAAACTCTGACTGAGAGGCAAGTGCAGTCTGTCTGGGCTGAGCTGTGGGGCCTAAAGCTGACACCATCCAGGGCCTCACTCCGCCTGCCAGGAGGGTGAAGCGCGACACGGAGAAGGCTGTGACCGGGAGATGCGAACAGGCAGTGAGCCCCGCGCAGCCTCGTCCCGGTTCTTACTGCCCCTCAGGCCCGTGGGCGCTGGTCCTCCTGGCAAACCACGCTGTAGCTGTGTGCTCCGGACAGCTGACACGCGACGTCTCCTCCACCTGACCCTGAGCCAGGAGCACACGCGCTCTGCCAGGCCCAAGGCGGAAGCAGCCAGAGGCGTGAAGGGCGCCAGGTCTGGTCACGGAGGCCCCAGAGACGAATCCCTGGAGCCCAGGGCTCCGAGGTGGGAGCAGGCATGAGGTGCAGGAAGGCACAACTGCCCTTGCAGGCGTTTATCCCAGAGAAACGAAAACAGGACGGTGACACAAAACTCCACACGCGCAGTAGCAACAGCCTTTTGGTGTAATAGCTCTTCAAATGGAAACAACCCAAATGACCTTCAATGGCTACTCAAAAAAAGGAAACATTTAAAAAGCTAAACCCACACACTAAGGAATATTACTCAGTGGTGACAAAAAGAAACAAGCCATTGTTATGTACAACATACAGAGATTTCAAAGAAATTGTGCTGAGTGGGGGAAAAAAAGCCAATCTCAAAAGGCTACCAATGGAGTAATCTCATCTACATAATAGTCTTATAATGAAAAAATGACAGCATTGGAGAGGAGATTAGTTGTTGCCAGGAAACAGGCAAAGGGAGGAGGAGGAAGGGGCTGAGGATTTGAGAGGATAACTCAGGGGCTGGGAACCTGGCTCAAGTGGAAGAGGATCCGCTCAGCCTGCAGGAGGCCCTGAGTCAAACCCCAGTGTACCAACAATAAAAAAAATAAAAAGGCAACTCAGTGTGGTGGTTTTGGTATGTCATGGTGATACAAGATATACGCACAGGAGTCCTCTCAGTATGGTTTATTATAATTTCATGGGCACTCACAATTGTCTGAAAATAAAATACTCTAATACAGTAAAAATCTGTTTTCCACTCAAAACAGCTGTGATTTTCATTTTGAATATTACAAGAAAATGTTCATATCATACAATTTATTATATTATCCCAGAAAAGACTCCCATTATACGACCATAGAATAATTAATATACACAAAATAAAACCACAGGAAAGAAGAGAAAATGTATGCCATCTGGAGTAAGAGTAATGTATTCTTCATTAACTCTCATATATATATATATATATATATATATATATATATATTTCCTCACAATCATTTTTCAAACATACCAGAAACAAGGATATGACTATAAACCAAGACTCATTTCTACCACAAATGTCAATAGAAGCAGATACACAAAGTCATCAAGAATGCTTAAGAGACTAAAAGATAAGACTAGCAAAAGCCAACCAAATTGACAACTTCATAGCATCAACTATAATCACAATGGTTTCATGGCTATTTGGTTTAGCAGCTCTTTACAGCACTGGTAGTTCACATCTATAATCCTAGCACTACTTAAGAAGCTGAGATCCAGAAGATCAAGGTTCAAAACCAGCCTGAACAGAAAATTTCATCTGCAAAATAATAAGCCAAAAGCAGAACTGGAGGCATGGCTAAAGTGATAGAATACAAACTGAATAAATGCAAGGCCTTAAATTCAAATCTCAGTCCTACTCAGCACCCTCCAAAAAGAGACAAAACTAGAAGATACAAATAACTAGATTAAAATGCAGAGAAGGCAATAGCTAAGTAGAGCATCAGAAACACAACCACAAAGATGAAAAGATCTAATGCTCACATAACTGAGTGGTAGAAGAGGAGGAGAAAGGGCAGGAAGTAAAAATAAAAAAAATAATAATAGAGATACTGTACTGTAGTGCAGAAACTAACACTTGGAAACATTCACATGGAGCCATACAAAATTGCATGCATGATACCTGATAGACTGACAAAACCTATGGAGTGTGAGAATATAAGATCATGGAATGGTGAGAAGAAAATAAATGTGCTCAAACTTTTATTTTTGCGACAATAGACAAAGGAATAACCCCACAGAGTAGAACTGGGTTTTTTCTACCACAATATGTATGTTGATTCGCCTTGCTCTCCAGCCAGAACATGGCAGAGGGTCTGGAACAGATACAAAGCTATTAACTAAAGAACCATCTACAAGAACAAACCACACAGCAATCAACCAACTGTCAAATACGAAAAAATTGCTTGAGTAAAATACCCTATGTACACCCAACGGACTACAATGCAGTGGTAAAAAGAGGAGAAACATCTCCAAATGCAGACATATCTCTAGAATAAAAATTTAGGTAAAAAAAAATAAGTAGAAAGAAGAGTCTATGACAAGCCACTATTTAATAGCTGCTAGGGGCACGTGTGTATTTACCTGTACTATGAATTATGGAACAATGCACACATAAACAACCATCTAATAAAAATGATTTCTGGTCAGTAGTAAAAGGGGCAGAAATGGAAGTGTGGTGGGGACAATTGTGTACTCTGTTTGAACCATATATTTAAAACAAAAAGGTTAAAAGTGTAATCACTAAAAGTCAAACACAAAATGAAACCCTTCTAACTATCTTTGACAAGTAACAGGGATCATCAACTCACGTGTCTACAGAGCAGTGACTCAACTATACCCTAGAGAGAAAACAAACTTTGCAAGTAACAACTGGCCTTGTTATTCTGAAATACGTTCATTCATGTGTGCTTACAGGTTAGAAATACACATATATGGGGGGGGAGAGGAGATAGGGACATAAATGGACAAAGCAAACAACAGGTATCCACACTGGTGTTATTACAGACCAAGACTGTCAGCAAATGAAGCAGAATTCAAAAACAAAATTTAAAAGGTAAGTGAATCTGTAGAATCCTAACATGGAAGCAGTTTTCCGTATTTATTCACGTGGAATGTTTTTTCTCATGAAGATGTATTCCCAAGCTCACCCATGAGAGGCACAGCAAGCATTCTCCGTCCAGACTGTGATCTCGAAATATTTCTTCCGGCTAAGAGCAACTATGATTCTTGGTCTTTGCAAGGTCAAGGACAGGAAGTTCAGCCTGGGACATTTTGTCCTATCAGGAAGCAACCACCAGGAGCTACAATCAAAGCCAACTCAGGATGGTTGAGAAGGACCCGGGAATTCACCTGCCAAGGTTCCTCCTGGCCCAAACTGAGAACAGAGGCTTCAATCTACAGAGACACACACTCATTCATCAACACTGTGAAGGAATTGGTCATGATGAGAATTAAAGGAATTGTCTAGAAATGAACTGCAAAGGGTGAACCAATGCAACAGGGATACTCACAAGACACTATGTTGGAGATGAACTTTACGACTTGAGGGGAAGGGAGTCAGGAGGGGAGGGAGAGCAGGAGAAAATGAAGGAGGGGAAAGCACTTGCCTGTTCTTTAAGAGCTAGTCCTCAAGATAATAAAAAAAACTTCGTGGAAGAATTTTCTGCTTAATGAAGAATTCTAGCTACTGAATGAAGACAGTGGCACATAATTACACTCACGTATTTACTAACCCCAAAGGAAATAATGGGACCATCACTGCTTTGATAACACTTAGGAGAAAAGTGTTGTGCTTTGAACAAATCTGGATACACACGGTACTGAAGCCACCAAGTAATCTTTGCATTAGAACAAACACAGGCAGATGTGATGCTGCTGTCCTTCCTGGTGAGAGGCAATATGAAGAACACTTCAGAAACATTACTGCCCCGCACCAAACAAGACTTGGATTCTCGCCTGGTCTGTGGCTCTAACCATCGGTCTACAGTAAACACGACAGACACACAAACATGGCCACCCCTTGGGGAACCTGATCTGCAAACCTGGAATGTGGAAATTCTCACAGGACAAGAATTGTGATAACAATCATAAGGAGAGGAACCTAAGACTCTAAGAAACATGTTAGGTACAGCAACCTCATGCAATGAACTAACAAGGAAAATATACATAACCTAGTATTTTCTAATGGGTAATACTATGCTGCGCTGATGTTAGTAATTCCTTTTTTTTTGGTCGGTTGTGGGGCTTGAACTCTGGGCTCTGTCCCTGCACTCTTCAGCTCAAACAAGCACTCTACCACTTGAGCCACAACACCACTTCTCGTTTTCTAGTGGTTTTTATTGGAGATAAGAGTTTCACGGACTTTCCTGCCCAGGCTGGCTTTGAACCATGATCCTCAGATCTCAGCCTCCTGAGTAGCTAGGATTACAGGTGTGAGCCACTGGCGCCTGGCTTTCCTTATTTTTAAGAGATGACATGGAGTGGAAATAGTTATGGATGATAAAATGCAATGCCTGAAATTTCTTCAAAATAACCGAGACGTCAAGCTGAGATGGTTGGTGTTAGAAGCCAGGCCATTACGGGGAGTAGTTAGAACTGGGTGATGGTTCTTAAAGAGTGTCATGCTCCATTTTTCTTTTGAACATAATACCCAGCTTAAAAAAAAACCAACCAGGCTCTTATCTCACTTGAGCTAAACATCGAAAATTCACAAGTGGATGTGTGGCTCAATTGGTAGAGGGCCAGCCTTGAGCAAAAGAGCTAAGGACCAGCACCCAGGCCCTTAGTTCAAGCCTCAGAACTGTGTGTGTGTGTGTGTGTGTGTGTGTGTGTGTGTGTGTGTGTGTGTGTGTGTGTGTGTGTGTACACACACACATAAAAGAGAGAGCACGAGAGAGAGAAAGAAAGTCATTTAAATAAGGATACAGATGGACCCGTTGCAACAATAAGATGTACAAGTCGTTATGTCGAAAACGAACTTTACAACTTTGGTGGGGGGGGAGGGGAGGATTGGGTGGGGAGGGCAGGGGGAGGATGGGAAGGGATGGGAAGGGGAAACAAAGGAGGAGGCTACAATGCTTGATAAGAAATGTACTCATTATCTTGCCCATGTAATTGTAACCAGTCTGTACAGTATTTTCACAATAAAAAATAAATAAAAATTAAAAAAAAAAGAAAAAGAGAGGAAGGAACAAACAAAAAGAGGAAGGAAGAAAGAGGAAAGAAACCAAAGATATTTTCAGATAGTTAAAAGAATTCAAAACTTAACAGATGAGATGTTTCCAAGCAGAACATGAGCATCACTTCTTGGACAGTGGAAGTGAGGGACACAGGAAGTTCTTTGTTGTATTCTATGGAGAGGTGGGGAAGGCAGCCTGGGCCAGTGGGTACTTGAGCAAATACAGAACAGGGACCATGGCAGTAGGCACCCTTGGGCTGAGCCCAGTGGGGAGCCGGCTGGAAAAGGGTGGATCACAGCTCATGCCAGTTAGAGGGGACCTGCCTGGCTCCTAAGTCTGAGAAGCCTCCCTGGACTGGTGGATGGAGGTCTTTTCCAGTAACTCTGGCCACAGAGCCACTGACTCACAGGTAACAGAGTGTAAAGGGAACACTGGGGTTGGGGCACGCCAGGACATCCTCAAACCCCCCAAGTTCTTCCACCCTGCCCCAGGAGTAGTTCCATAGGCCGCCGGCGGTGCCCAGATGACGGCCTGACCACGGTGGGCAGGTGCGCCTTTGCTCAGGGCTTTGCCTCTGCCGGCACATGGTAAAGCAACAGAGGGAGCTGGGAGTCCTGGGCCCCTACACCGGAGGTGAAGCAGGGCTAGGAACAAGCAGCAAAGCCACAGCTCTGCCACCAAAGTCCTGATGGGAAAGTTTGGGGGTGGCCTGGAAAGTTCTAGGTGAAGCTGTCAGTCCTGGCATTTGTGGATGATAAGAGACTTTGCCTTTCATCTGACCAATTTTCCATAATCAACATGAGTGCCTTGGCAAAACAAAGAGACAAAATACACTGAGCATGAAAGTGAGCATTACAAAGCAGTGCTGCTTTCTATGAGGCCGTGATGCACATCCAATCAGAAACTGAAAATAAACTGCTTTGATAGATTTCACAAAATGATTGTAAATTTTATTGGGAAGAACATGGGTTAGACTACTAATGAAAATCGGAGAGTGGGAGAAGGGGTGGCAATGTTCAAGAAGGAATACACTCTTTATCTGATGTACGCAACGTTAACCTCCCTGTGTATCAATAAGGAGGAATGAGATGGCTGCAGCTGGGTCTCCAGATATTTACATTTAAACCATACCAGGACACAGTCCTAACCCAACAACAAAAATACTTTATTGTGGAAGCAACACAGCCTAAAAAAGTGGCTCTCATGTCATTTCAAAGGTTTAATGGAAAGGATCACTTTTAAACTGCGGAGAAAGATTATTTCATAGAAGTTATTGTGGTAGCTAGCTGACATTTTAAATCACTTTTGATACATTTAGCACCAACTATCAAATTTCAGATAAACTCAAGATATAAATGCAAGATATCAAAATAATATAATACAACCAAAACTGAGTATTATTACCTCTGAGGAGGGAAAGTGGAATCAAGGGAGAAATAATGAAGTAGATTATGGAGAAATATGCTAAGCATTTGCATGTGAAATACCAAAGACAATTAAAAAACAGAAACAAACAAGAATGCACAAAAGTAAATGTGGAAATATGTGGCAGGTTAATATGAGCATCATATAAAATGCTGATAAAAATCTTAAAAAAATTAGCCCTGCTAAAAAATGAGTGTGCAAAGGATGTGAACTGATTACAAAACAGGAGTTAGAAAGAAAATAACAGATCTTTTTGCAAATAATGAAAGAAATGTGAATTTAGTCAAGAAAAGGTAACTGTTTACTATTACATTAACAAATCTTCTCTTGTTGGAGATAATTCTGAATTCTGGCAAAGGTGCCCTAACATGGGTAAAATCCTTTTCGGAAAGCAATTTGACAATGTGTATCAAGCCCCAGTAATCCCACTTCTGGGAACGAATCCTAGGAAATAATCCAAAATATAGAAAAACCATATGGGTGAATACACACTCACTACAACGCTATATGAGACAGATACAACGGAGAGCAACTAAATGCACAAGAGGAAAAGTGCGGCAAATCCGGGCACATCCGCCGGGTAGATCTCTGTGCAGGTCACAGGAAGGACATAAAGAATATCCTGGTGATGAGAAGAAGGCGAGGTGCACCAAGAAGGTGAACGATAGCCCCGAGATGATGCTACGTCATCACCTTGACTATAGGAAAGTAAATTAAGACGAGGAACGGAGGCCATACCACAGAACAGCCTCGGTAAGATTACAGGTGTTTTTCTTTCTTAATCTCCATACCTCAAACACAGTACCTGATGCCTCTTGCTCATCCCCTAGTGCTCCATACCAACTGAGCCACGCCTCCAAGCTACAGGTGCTTTCATCACACCTTTTTCCTTTAGAATCAGTACAGGATGTTTTTCCTCCTTCTGTAAGTACCGGACACACCCTTGAAGGGAAGCTGCACTCAAAGCTCCTCTGCCTTCTGGAGGTTTCGCTAACTGCCATGATGAGGAACCAGGGCAAGGCTCATTTGCATCTTGGGGCTGTTCCACTGCACTGGTGGCTCAGCTTTGCTGTGTTCCTCAGCCTGGGAGAGCTGCTGCCACCAAGGTGGAAGCACTTCCTGGTTCCTCTGGAAACCACAGGTCCCGAGCTGGTCACCCAGGACACCCGCAGACACCTCTGGTCCCGAGCTGGTCACCCAGGACATCCGCAGACACCTCCGCCCCTCTCTTCACCCCATCTGGGTTTCCATTCAATGGCTGACCCCAAAGCATCTCCTTATCAAATCCTACCCTTAGGGCTGGGGGTGGAGCCCTGAGGCACTGCACTGGCCTAGTGCACAAGACCTCCCATCAACACCCAGCACTGGGGGAAAATTCCTATTCTCCCTTTAAAGCTCAGGCCCTAGGTGAATTATGCCCCGCTGCCGGCCAGCGCCCTCCATTCAGTAGGCTTGTCCCCAAGGAGAAAGGGATTAGACTTGGTTGTGAACACTTCCTTCCTGAAATAGGGCCTCTCCCAAAGCAGGGCACAGAGGAGACAGGCACTTAGACACAAGCAACCCACCAAGCTCAAAGTAGCAATCTATTCCCTAAGACACATCTCAAGTCCCGGCATCACTGACCAGCAGGGGGCAGCGCCCTCCTCGGCCCCTTCTCTCAGGCCTCAGGTCTGGGTCAGGAGGTACAGAGGGCCACAAGGCCCAGTCAGCATCTGGTCATCTGAACGGACCCGAGCCCTGTTCCCCTGGGTGCTCCCAATACCCTCTCCAGGAAAGCCTTCCAGCACTTGAGGTGAGACGGGAGGCAGGCCAAGGCAGCTCTGGGGTTTCTGCTGGCCTCTGGGAGTGGTGAGGAGATGGGAGAGGAAGCAAGGACCAGTGGGCCAGCACCCCAGTGTGAACCATCTGAGGCCCAGCCACGCCAACACCGCCTCCTGGCCAACAGCAAAAGGCTTTCTGCACAGTGCTTCCGGAATGATGCATCCCCCTAGGTTGCTTGAAAGGGTCCGGAACCATCTAATTAGATCCCAGATTCTTCTAGCAAAGCCCGCCTGCAAAGCCTGCAGTGGTGGGGTTGGGGGGGGGGGAAGAGAAGCCGGTGTCACTGCGTGCGCTGATGCACACTAAGCTCGGGATCATTTTCTCAACAAGCCACAAAACGACTTGAGGCCGTGGCAATTTGCAACACGACGGCTCATCGAGCTAATCCCTCTTTCTTGCTAACTTCCTACCAATTACAACCCTTGGCAGTGCATTTTAGGAAGACTGCAGCTTTATGAATTTGTTTCTTGGAGGACATTAAACAAATCTACTTTTCAATTTAAAAATAACACTGTATGGGGGGACAGGGCCCCGGAGCCTCGGCCTCCCGCCATGCTGGAGACAAAGGCCCGAAGACCCCACTCCCTGAACCAAACAAAGGGACCAGGAAGTTACTGAAAACAGATACGTGCTAAATGGAAATATATTAAGTACTGCTTTACTGAAAATTCCAAAGGGGTAACTTGTTCAACTAAACAGTGCTGGTGATTTGTTAACTCAAGGAAAAAAATATGGGCAAGAGTTGAATAAGTTTTCATTCCTTTGTACTGTCTGACAAATAGAAAAATCCACCTGCATGTGTGTGTGCATGTGTATTTGGTATACATACATACGTATGTATATATCTTGCCAATACTGGGGCCTGAAGTCAGATTGTATGCACTGTCGCTTAGCTTTTCACTCAAGGCTAGCTCTCTGCCACTTGAGCTCAACTTCTTGGTCTTGGGTGGTTAATTGGGAGATAAGAATCTCACAACTTGGGCTGGCATCAAATCCTGATCCTCAGACCTCAGCCTCCGGAGCAACAAGGATTACAGGCACGGCCATTGTCTGCAGTTCTCAAGAAGCACAGGGGTGGAGGCCTGGGCTGTGCTGGGGGGGGGGGCTGCTGCTCGTCAGCATCCTTTCCACCGCACACCTGACTACCTGCCAGACTCTGCCTCTGCCGACACCCACAATGATCTGTACCCTGAAGTCTCTCATGCCAAAGTGCTCAGCAAGAGGCCAAATGCCTGCCAGGCAATGAACAAATCACCAACGGTGTCCCTGGAACTTGTCAAAGATGAGCAAATCCCTTCTTCTGGCCTTCAGTTTTCCAAGTGCCAGAGAGCTGTCTGTCTATACATGCTGGGTTTAGGAGAGCGTGCTGCTGGGTGAATGTGGCATTTTTGTCTAAGTTGAAAAAATAATTCTTTTTTTAAGAAAATAAAAAGGAAATAAAAGGGATATTCATTCCCAGAGCCTTTATTCAAAGAACAAAGGATTCTCTCATTTTGAAAAAACAAAACTACATGAATTTCTAAAACCCACCCAAATTTACTTTTAAAATAAATGTTCTCAAAGTATGACATTTGGTTTAATTCTAAGATTAGTTTCTTACCATGCTATTAAATAGAGATATTGTAGAAAAGCCACTCTGCGGACAAATGAGAAATGAGGAAATAAAACAAATACTGCCTTTCATGTGATGGTCCTTTCTTGTTTTGCTGCCAAATACAGGGCTTGAATCTAGGGCCTGGGTGCTGTTCCTTGGCTTTTTCAATCATGGCTGAGGTTCTACCACTGTGAGCCACACCTCTGCTTCTGGCTTAATTAATTAATCTCTACTGCTGGTTAACTGGAGATAAGGATGTTTTCCTGCTTGGGAGGGTTTTGAACCTTGATCCTCAGTCCCAGCCTCCTGAGGAGTTAGGATTACATGCTGGAGTTACCAGCACCCAGCAATGATCCTTTCCACAGTGCCATGCTGGCCAGTCTGCCTGCTCAGGAGCACTGCAGACTTCACTGTCTGCTGCCATCTGGTAACAGCCAGGGCACAGTGCCCCAGGCCCCAGGCCCCAGCTGCCTTCCACAGGGCTTTCAAATGCACAGGAAAAGCAGGGACCACCCACAGACCTATTTGCACCCCTGCTTTACTTCTATCTGAAACCACTCACATTTGACTAGCAGAGGGCTGGGATTGGTGCAGAAGTACTCCATCAAAGCAAGAAACATGATGCTTGCCAGAGCGACCTCACAGCTGGATGATCACCAGCCTGAGCCATTCCCTCCCTGTAAAGAAGGTACAGCGCAGTCAGGGAGTTAAGATGAGAATGCCTGGTGGGCGGATGAGTTGCGAGGGCAGCTGAGCCCCACAGTCAGCGCCCAGTCAGCGCACCTGAGCGAGGAAGGCTGGGGCTTGTCCTCCGCAGCTACCCAGAGCATACATTTGAACAAACTGATGCGAGCTAAGCGTGTGGTTGGAATTAAGGCTCAGTTCATAGGAGGCGTTTGATTATGGATTTCACTGCTCACGGAGGCTGTGTGAAGTCCACCTAAAGTCGGGCTGACCACCTGCACCTATTCCAGCAGTGTCAATGATCACAAATGTGGTTTTCGTGTGAGAAAGCAGGTGTGTAGATCCACCCTCTTTGCGGGAAACCTGGCACGGATCACCAATGAGGTATAAAGCAGGTGTGACAGGCTGTGTCCATCCACCAAGTGCTTCCCCCGGGAATCCCCAACGCCCGGAGAGCGCTGAGGGCTGGCACAGGACACAGCGGCTCCCTCAGCTGTGGGCTGCGGTAGGGACTTCTTTGGGGGTGAATGTCTCAAGATTCTGGGGACACAATTTTTGTCCCATCATCTCCATAAGCAACAGATCCAAGCACTGTCATTGGGGTCCCTGCTTGACATTCAGGAAACTTTGTATGTAATAAACAATGCTAAAAGCGTCTTATAATTTGCCAACATCAGTAATTACATTTTGACAAGAAAGAACACATCTTTTTGAAAGAGAACAAAATAATTTCTTTCCCCCCCTCCATCACACCTCCCCTAGCCAGGGGGCAGCTGCTTTATCAAGTCATCAGACACGCTACTACCAAGCCCCAGCATTACAGAGGAATAAAAGGCTAGATGGTCTTCTTTCCACTTTCTGAATTTAGTTCCTGGGACTTCCTCACCCTGCCCATTTCCCTCAGATGAGAGACAGAGACACAGAGAGAGAGAGAGAGAGACAGACAGACAGACAAAGAGAGAAAGAGAGAGAGGGGGAGAGAGAGACAGACAGTCAGAGACAGAGGGAACGAGAACCAGAGTTTGACTCATTCTCCTCTACTCCATTGAATTTAGTATTTTTTTCCCCTCTAGGTCTTTAAAGAGTGTGTTCCCATTTTCTGAGGCCCTGCAAGATACAAGCTGCTACCTTGGAGAGGTGAGGGACTAATGACTACAACCCCAGCAGATACCAACAGCTGCAGCTCTGCAGAACTTCACTTAATGCTAAATAAACCCCTTGATGGCCTCTTTGCTAATACAAACACCACGGGTGTCCATTCGGGTCTCTTCCCATTAAAGTTTAAGTACACTAATTTAGGGAATACCTATAAGCAAAGCTGCTTGCACCCCACACTAAATAAGGACACTCTAATTTGTGCCTTCACAGTTTTTAACAATCTACATAACAATGACAACAAGGGGTCTCATCCAATAGCCCCTGTGTGTCTTGAACTTGTTGCTCAAGGCTTGAATGCAGCACACGCACGTGCCACACACACACTTGATGTGCACTGTGTGTCTCCCTGCTTCCCATTTCATGCCAATTAAGTGCTAGAACTGCCATTATTTACTGAAATATTACATAAGATGGGACTATGAAAAGAAAGTTGACTTTTACAGGAAACTAACGTCAAAGCTTTTGAAAAGACTAAGAAGATGATTCACTTTAAAAACTGCTGTCAGCTCAGATGGGTGTTAGACTACTGGGAGAATTATAAAAATGTGAAAGGGCTCATGTTTGCTGTGGGTTCTTCTGTGACTTTAAGCTAGTCACAGGAGTGTCTTACAGGAAGGAAGCATCGTGAGATTCTCGCCAGTATCAACAAATAAGAAAGAACAACGTGACCCATACATGTGCCTGGTCAAAAGGAGGTACATCCACTTACTCCCACTCAAATTACAATGTGCTTGGAGTATATGTGTATTATATATTTTAATGAATCCAATTTTTGATAAGCAACTGATTAAATGCTTCTGCAGGCTGTAAATGCAGATTTTTGGCTTGTTTGTTGGTCTGTCTTTTCTTTTTTGGTATGGGGGATTGAACCCAAGACACTGCGCTTGCCAGGCAGCCTTTGCCATTGACCTACATCCCAGCTCCAGAATTTCCTTTCATTTTTTAAGTCAGAAGGGCGCTCGGATCACTGGTGCTCGAGACCTTTCAGGACTAACACTCAGCCAGGAGGGAGGCGCAGGGGGCACCAGTGGGGTGTGGACTTCCGCAGAGGCAGCAAGCCTCCCCAGTCATCGCCACCAGCCAGCACTGGTGTTGCCAGCAGGACCAGAGGGAAGAGCTGTGATGGTGAGAGGCGTCTAGTCCATCGGCTTTTCCGGCCCAGTGTCCGCTGACCAGCAGCTCGCTGGCCCTGGGCACTTCCATCTTATGTCTTTGAGGAAGTTGGGAGATGAAGTCAGCAATAGGAAATGGCCCGTCACGCTTGCCACGCGTGACTGGTAAATTCTCTTCAAGTATTCTCCATTAGAGGCATCGCCAAGGCAGTGGCCTCAGGGAGAGCAACTGAGATAATGCAAGAAGAAGAATTGGACTCTCAAATATTTTTGCTGCGTCCAAGACATTGGAGGCCTGTTTCTTTTGTTTTTCATTTTTCAAAGCTTTGAGCAGAGCAGTACACTCTACACCTGTGGACAACGTGAGGCAGAGATGGAGAGCTGCCAGCCCGACGTCTTCACAGGGAGGACCAGAATGACTGTCCATCCACCCCAGTGCTTCCGGCAGCACTGCTTTGTCACGCTTGAGGACCCAATAAGTAGGAAGACCAAAGGCTGGCAAGCAAGAACAGGAGCCAGGATTTCATACTAAGGGAGTGGAAAGGTGGATGGTCAGTAGCACAGAGCTGGCACCTGAGAGGGAGGACCTGATGGGCAGCAGGATGCTCATGCTGCCTGGTCCCCGGGTAGAATGTTCCTAAGCAGACTCAGAGCAGTGGGGGGACCGGGACCAAGTGACCATTCCAGTTCCAGAGGACTCGGAACCCCGCATCCCAGCCCGTTTGGGGCCCAAGGCCAGGCCGGCATGGCGCACTTGTGTGTGAAGAGGTCTGAGAGGGCTATTTTGAGACAGAGGATTTTGATGGCTAATAGGGTTTGTTGAAGCTTAAAAGACAAGATCCATCTAGACCTGCTCACAGGAGGATGACTTAGCAGGAGTTATTTAAAGCAATCTAGTTTCAGGTTCCTCCTCATGTGAGGCCTCTCCCGGCATTGTGCAACATGGCAGGGGGCGCCTCAGGCCCAGGAGGGTGCTGGTGGGGGGACTCTGGGGGCTCTTGGGCACCATGCAGATACAGGTACACGCAGTCCTAGGACCGCCTAAACTCTTCCAGCTCATGGCTGGCCTCCAGGGCTGAACACACAGCAACCACGCAGGGTTCACCCACGCTGTCCCTTCTGTCCTCATTCTCACCAGGCCAGCCCTCCCCTGCCGTCCCTTCCTCTTGCTCCTCACTGCTCTTATTACCCGCTTCTCCCTCCACCAGACCATGCCCCAAGCCCTACATAAGCAAAAATTACAAGAGCCTTCCCAGCGCCCAGCTCCCCACGGCACCATTTCTCTGGCCCCCAAAGCGCTGCCTGGGCTCCCACGACCATACCCCTCACGTCTATGTACCCCACGATCTGCCACAGACCCGGTTCCCTGCGGCCCCGGTTACACTGTCAGTGACCCTCTCGGCATCCCGATCATCAGGCCCCTTCTGTTATTTGCACGCTCTCCCTGAGGAGCTCCACGCTGCCTTCTGTTCCTGCCCGTCTTCTCGGTGAGCTTGTCTTCCAGCCCCTGAGGTTGTGTCTTCATCTCTTCTCTCCTGTTGGGGTGCTCCCTCTCCAGGGGCCCAGCATTATCATCTAAGTGGTAATGGCACCCAGAATTGTAGTTTTTAACATTCCCTTTCCACTGAGGCCTGAATTTCCCGTTGCCAGCCAAACTTCTGGCTGTCTCCGAGCACCCCACAATGAACTAGGCCATGCATTACCTAGGGGACAAACTCTCCCCCAGAGGGGAAAGGGGTAGTGGTTCCCTGAATGTGGTGCCTATGGAAACATCTTAGATATCCTGCGTGTGGCCTTCTACATGCACTATGCCCTACCCCCAGAGAACCTTGCTCTTACCATTTAATTGTCTCCTTGGTGAAATGTAATTGAGTTCTGCTCCTTGGGGGTAAAATGATTGGAAAAAGAGGTTGGGAAACACAGCTAGGTCAGAGCCCCCGATAGCCTCAGCCCACCGGCCTGCCTCTGTCCCACAGCAAGTTCCCTTCGCCTTCTACTTGAACTGAGTGGAAGACTTCTTTTTTGCTTTTCTTTTCTTTTTTTTTTTTTTTGATCATGGGGCCTGAACTCTGGGCTTGGGCGCTGTCCCTGCGCTCTTCCACTCAAGGCGAGTGCTCTACCGCTTGAGCCACAGCGCCACTTCCCATTTTCTAGTAGTTTTTATTGGAGATAAGAGTCTCAGGGACTTTGCTGCCCGGGCTAGCTTTGAATCACGATCCTCAGATCTCAGCCTCCTGAGTAGCTGGGATGATAGGCGTGAGCCACCGGCGCCTGGCGCAGAAGACTTCATAATGGCCCACCGTCGGTCACTTGCTGCATCCACTTCTAACAGTTGCCTCTGGCCCTGCCTGCCAAGCCTCCTCAGCCCTCAGCAAAGCCATCTCTGTACAGATTATTTCAAGGGCTCTTGGCTGGCCATCTAATGTAGACACAGACTTCCACACGCTCCGCTCCACACAAAAGCCCAAACTGTCTCCAAGAAGCATTAGTCAGTGGTGTCATGTCTGTTTTAATGTACAGAGACTCTTCCCATCTCAAAATAACAGACACTACAGATCAGACTTCTTTCTGTCCTCTACGGTGCCCTCCAGCCCTTCTCCCACCTCGCTCCACCTTGCTGCAGTAGCAATGAAGTGAACAAGCACCTCAGGTCTACCCTATTCACACATGGATGATCAGCGGCGTGTTCCCTCTCCTTCCACCAATTCCATAAAAACTCAGTTCACAATGCACGGAGTCCCGTGAGCTTGCTGTCCACAGGAGAGTATCTGGCCCTCTGAACACAGTCCAGATATGCCAGCCCTGAATAATTATATGCAAACATGCTTATTTCAAAGTATTTTTTCATAAAAGAGAGATACTCTATTCTCTCTGAGTCCAACTTATTCTTAGGTTGAATATATTATATATATATATATATATATATATCCACTATTCAATTTCTTCTTTTCTATTTGCAAATCATCTGCAGGTCAATAGCTAATTTAAAAACCGACTGGTGGGAATGAGCTGGTCATTTACTTTAGTCCAGCAATCACATTTAGTTTGAAGAAGCCAATCGCACTCCGGACCCCGACCCCAGGGACACGGAGCGTGTGGTGAGGCACCAGCTCGGGGTGGGCACCAGGGGATGAGCTCATGGCGCTGCTCACGAAAGCCGTGGCCTGCCTGGCTCTGCCTCAGCGAGGAGAAAGCAAGAATGCAGCACCACCAGTCCATTGGTGGCTCAGCTTCCACCAGCGCAGTCCTGTCCCCTTTCCAAAACCCGTAACTATCCTGCGGCATCAGCAGGCTGGAACCTCGGCTGGTAACTGAGGACTTGTCTACATCTGACGGGAAATTTCAGTCTGTTTTTCCCAAAACACAAAGCATCGTGGGTAAAAGCAGGGGTGTGAGGCTCCATCGTGTGAAGGTACGGCAGTGGGGCCCTCTCACCTTCTTCCCCAAATCTCTGCCTCCCAAGCCAAGCCACGCCAGCTGGGATGACTCTCTTCAGCCAAACTGGAAGACAAGGTCCCGTTTCTACCCGTGTAACTAGCCGATGCCCTGGGAAGAATGGCAGGTGCTGAGCAGCCGCCAGCGAGCAGACAGAGAAAGGGCACCTTCCCTCCCGGGGTGGTAAATATTTATAGGAACAAGAAGGAACCGTTAACACTCTGCAGCGCTTCCCATGGACCCGCGAGACCGTGACTTACAGTCGGCAAGCCCAGATGCACCGGAGGAAGGACACTTATGATAAACAGCGGGGAGAGGCAGCCTTGCAGCCTGAGCTTTTGTTTTGGACCATTAGAATCCACTGAACTGCAAAGATCAAGCTGTCAGAGTTCATTTTCCTCCTAAATCAACCAAGCTGTAGAATAACACAAAATATTTCACTTTACAGCATAATTTGTATCTTCAATTTACTTGCAGCTCTGGGAGCTTGACAGGTACAATATTAAGTAAAAACCCTTCTCTGAAGTCTTATTGCAAAGGTTAAGCACCGAACGGCAAGTGGGAGCAGACAGTGGCTCCCTGCAGCTCTGACGCTGGCCTGAACTTACACACACAGATCTCCCTCCCAGGCTCCGTGGTAAATTTAGAACAACTTTCAATTAAGGAAATGCACTGGTTGCTAGGTCGTCAGGAGTGGAAGAGGTATTCCTTGCTTGGTGCATATTGACATCTGGAATTATTTCTTTGTGGACAACAACTCTTAAAAAGCTAAGTGCATTTTAGTCCTGAAAAGGAGCGGCAATGGAAGTATGTCTTGAAGGCTGTCAGCTGACTTTATGGTAACAAATGATTGACATCCATTCTTGCAGCCTGGCAGTGATAGAACTTGTTTGTTGAGCACCTACTATGTGCCAGCTGAGATTGCTAAGCACCTTGCAGTCACTAGGATGGCTAGGGTTTTATTTTTCTCACTCTAGTGTCCAAATCCCATGTGTGCAGGTGGCCAGAACTCCATGGAAAACCCAGCCAATACCACAGTGAAAGGTCGCATAGGAGTAAAAATGGATAGAAGAGATCCAAGTCTGTCATGAAGACATCACAGCAAGCATAATTATGATTTCTGTCTTTTTTTTCTGATCAGTTATGAGGCTTGAACTTGGGGCCTGGATGCTGTCTCTGAATTCTTTTGCTCAAGGCTAGTGTTCTACTACTTGAGCTACAGCGCCACTTTGGGTTTTCTGGAAGTTAAATAAAGATAAGAGTCTCATGGACTTTCCTACCCTGGATGGCTTCAAACTGTGATCCTCAGCCTAGGATTATAGACGTGAGCCACCAGCACCTGACTTTGTAATTTCTTTGTTGTTCTGAAAATGTATTACAGACATGACTTTTTAAAACTTAAGCATACCAGGGTCAGGTTTTCTGGAAGGCAGAAATAATACTTATACTTCCAAATCTCAGGTGTAAGCATAGGAATATATGGATCAATAAAGGTGGGATGCCATGTTTACTTTTTAAACACAACTTCATTATTTTATGTAAAAAAAGTACTTTTTAAAGAATACCAAGTCTTGCTACCTGGACAGTCCACCCACAAGCAAGTCTATTCAGTAGCTTTCTGTTCGTCTTCAGAACTTTAAATGTCAACCAGCAAAATGCCACTAAGTGAGAAGAAACCCCAGCTACTAAAAAGAGAAAGATACTTGCAACACACACGGCTGACCCAAGACTCTTGATATAAAAAGAGAGAGAGAGAGAGAGAGCCATTAGCACAGAAGAAAGACAAGAAGACTGAAAAGAAACCAATGGTTATCATTATTATTATTATTTCGCATAAACAAAAGAAAAAGTGCTCAAGTCTATCAGCCACGAAGGTACAGAGAGTTTAATATAATCCTACTACACAACAGTGGATTGGCAAAAATAGAGAAGTATTTGATGGTATTAAATAGATGTTGCTGAGAATACGCAGCATGGGGGTGGCAGGAGGCCTGCACATAGACCAAAGTAGAATAAGGCACTGTGAGCAGCATTAAAACCCTTTGCAGAAGAGTTTGGAGAGGAAATCTTGGTGGCAAAGAAGATGGCAGCATTTATGAAAGGGAAAGAAACATGACTATTTGTAAGACTGGAAAGGAGGCAAGGAGAAAGGAAGGGAGGCAGAGAGGAGGAGGGGAGGGACAGTCGGAGGGGAGGGGAGGAGGAAGGCTGGAGTGCAGGAGGGAGGGAAATCTATAGAGGAAGGCTGAGTAGATCTGATCTTCCCATCATCCCCACTGGGCCGGAGCCAGCTGTCACCAAGGGCCTGCTTGTGCCAGGCTCCCTACCTCAATGGTCCTCCCCAAGGAGCACCACCCACATCTCCTGTGCCTGGATTGGGGAGCACTGTGCTCCTGAGTCTAGGCGGCCAGTGGTGGTGAAGGAAGCTGTTCGTCATGACTTCAGGACAGGACCACAGTTTCTTAAGCCAGTTTTTGTTCTGAACAAAGACAGCTGCATGGGATTCTACTTTCCCAAGTCCAGTCAGAGCACTGAAGATTATGCCAAATGCTCCTTCTGTGAAATCAGCAAGTGACACCAACTGACTTGTCTCTAAGTTACACAAACTTGCAATTTGAACATACACCATCGTCTCTAAGTCGTGAGGGAGTGTATGAAAACAAAGACTGCATGTCTTTATAACACGCTTGTTAATATGTGCAGAGAATCCTGCATCTCCAAGGCGATCGCCAGAGGACTAGACACATCATGGCAGTATATTATCTCCAGTGAAGTGGCCATGGCCACTTTACAGCTCTTGTTGGGTGGTCACTTTAGGCCGGGCTTTGGGTGGAGTGCTCTAACTTCAGGACTTCATTTCCCCTTCTATTTCCATCTCTAACCCATAGTGAAGAAGCAATGACATGGGGGCAGTTTGGCAAACACAACAAACTTAACCTGGAGAGAACTGGAATCTGAGCTCCCAGGTTGCCTTCCGGTCCATCTCCTAACATCTGCATCTGCGTGGCTCTGGAGGGACAGGTATACAGAAGAGCAGCAGCAGGGCGGCTCCCAGCCGCAGGAGCAGCAGTGGGGGACGTGGAGGCTCCAAGCCAAACACTCGCTGACAAGGCGGCACAACTCTCCACGCCAGGCGCTCCTACGGGCACCCCTGGCATCTGAATTCATGTCAGCGCAATACTAATGCCCAGCTTGCTGCCAAATGGCACCCATCACTCAGTAGGCTTGAGCCAGGCCCAAGAAAGGTCTGTTGGAAGCTAGGAGCAGGGCTGGGGGAAAACCACCTCCTGTGGACAGACACCACCCTAATAAGTGGGGTTACACCTGCCATCTTCAACAATGGCTGCAATGATTTCTCAAAAGTACTGGCCACATACGATAGGTAGATTACCACGTATCGTGATACGGTGTGGCATGTGTGTTGGTTCATACCTGCAGTCCCAGCTACTTGTAGGGCAGAGATAGAAAGATCAAGATTGAAGCCAATCTGGACAAAACTTAGCAAGAGTTCAATCTCAAAAATAAATAAAAATAAATAAACAGGAACATGTAGTAGCCTGTGTCTATATCCCCAGCTAGGTAGGAAGTAGAGGATGAAGGATTGCAATGTGAGGACATCCTAGGCACAAACCACAATACCTACCTGAACAGTAACTAAAGCACAAGTGTCTGGGAAGATGGCCTACGTGCTTCCCTAGCCAGCATGAGGCTCTGAGTGCAAACCTCAGTGCTCAATAAAAAGATTTAAAAAGGGCCAGGTAGCCAGCTGCAGTGTCTATAACCCTGACTTCATCTTCAAAAAAAAGAAAACCATCAGGATCAGAGGTGTGGCTCACGTGCAGAGTATCTGTTGGGCAAATGAAATAATACAAAATTTACCCCCCCCCAAAGAAAACCCCAAAAGGGTGCTGGTGTCACACAACAGAAACGAGTAACAAAGAAAAGGGGAAACAGCAAAAGGGAATCTTGTTATGGCGCACACATGGCGCATCTGTTTCATTGGTTACTTTTTCCATCCTTAAGATGGAGAGGCCAGGGACACTTCGGGCAGCAGGGGCGGGCTGGTGTGCAGGGAATCACACCAGGTAGATGCCAACAGCCCTGCTCTTCTCCCACAGGCAGCAAATGTGGGTTGCAAGTGGCCACTTGTCCTCTAGGGGTGACATCACCTCTGGTTGTATGTATGTAGCTTCAGACACTTTGACCTAAGGACTTCCAGTCACATCATAAACCAAAGCCCAACAAAGAGACCCTCAGGCTGTGCGGGTTCTCTTCTAAATCCCCCAGCAGTGCTGGGGTAAGAATTCAGGATGGAAGACTGGAGAGGCACAGGACATGAGCGCACTGAGAGGCTCCTACCCGTGGTGGGATACTCAAGGACATCCCCTGCGGGAATCAGAGCGGAAGCCCCCCGCCCAGCCCCCAGCACTGAGGGCCGGCCCAGCGCCCCTGAGCTGGATGCCTTCTGAGAATTCTTAAACCAATTTTGCCCTTTTAAAAACTTTCCTGTAGAGCGAGCATCCCTAAATGAATTTGAGTCCTGGCTGAGGGCTCTTCATCACTGCCATTCCTTTGAGAGCGGTTTGATTTTTCATCTTGGAATTAAATAAAGAGGCAATCGGAATCAACCATACTGAACAAAATAGCTATGCTAGGTGCAATACCTTGGTTATAAACAACCAGGTAAAATGAGGAAATCGTTTATTTTAATTAAGCAAAGAGCAACAGCACACGTGATACAGAATAACTATTACGGAAAGTATTGGGAGTTAAAAATAATTGATGGAAATGTCACAATGATAAACAGAACTTGAAGAGGTAGCAGGTGTTAGTTGGTAGTTTCTACCATGAGGGGACACTTGAGTCAGCTATAGATAGCGTCTGTAACTGCGCCCAGGCCTCAAGGGTGCCGGGGAGAAGAGCCAACATCTCTGTACCCTTCCACACCCACGTCTCAACTCAGGAAAAAGGAGGATGATGGCCATAGCAAAGCACACTGCAGAGAGGGGCTCCCCGGCTTTGCAATCCACAGCTCCAGGCAGGGCTATACTGAAACCCTAGTGCAAGCGGGTCAACACCCCCCCAAAGAGCTCAAACAGGAGATTATCTGGGGAATGAGCCACAGAGGAGCCAGGTGGAGCCCACCGTGGCCCCAACACGGAAGGCAGGCCTTGCATTCGGGTGCTACCCCGCTGGGGGTGGGGAGCTGTAAGGGGCTCACACAAGGTCTGTCTCCATGAAGAGGGTCAGGGTTCAGTATTTAGCTGAGTTCGGAACTGGAATCCTGATGTATAGGAGGCTGAGGCAGGAGGCTCTCAGGCTGGATCTTGTTCAAAGATCTTGTTCCAAAACAAAACAAAAAGGAAGGGAAAAAAAGAACAATATTACACAGTTGATGAGCTGGGATAACTTGAAAGCATACTGAACTCTAGATAGACATTTCAGTCTGGAGTGTTACCATTGTATTGACTTGGAGTTACATATAGATATATGCATATATATATATATATTCACACACATGTATTCCATATATATAAAGAATATGTCCTTATATATGTGTGCACCTTCTTTCTATGTTTGCTATCTATAAACAGGAGATGTAAGTATGATCTATAAACATAGCATTTCCACACACGTCCTTTGGGTCCATAGCTAGATGTGTTCTGACACTATTTTTTATGTCAACAGCTGGTACATGTTGTTTCAAAGGAAAAGATAATCCTTAGGTGAGCTTAAAATTGTCAAGCCACCAAATGTGTAAAATCTCAGTAGTAAACCAATGAATTTAAACTATAAATTAGTTAAATTAGAAGTAACAACATCAACGAAAACCCCAAGCTTCAAAGAAAGGTAAAAAGATGCTTTGGAGTCAAAATCCCCAGGTCTCTAGAGTGCTCAATCCACTGCTGCCGTGATTTCGTGTTGCACAAATGTTTGTCAGCTCTGTGCCTTTCAGAGGGAGCAAAGAGCTTGCTTTGAATATTGAGCAGGAGAGGAAACACTGCCCCAGACCCAGCCTTCCTCAGGCTGAGGCTGGTCCCCACCACTGACCCTCTTCCATCCCCGATCCTTGGCACGGGCAATCACCAGCCACAGCTGTTTGAGAGCTGTGAAAACAAATGGCAATGTGTCTGCAAGCCAGGAAAGTTTGCTCTCTATGAGCCATCAATCTAATATCTCCAAGGCAGAATCCCTTTCTATGGTTTTTCCCTGTCCTGTCCTGATGCTATGTCAAATTAACTTTGGCAGATCCATCAGTGAGCTCCCCGTCTCATACATCAGAAGCAGGAATGCATTATATTTAAAGGGAGAAGAAATGCTAAGTGACAAGAAATGCTAAGTGACAAAATAGACATGGAAAATTTACCTTGTGAAATGTGATTATGTGTGTCCATCTATGCCGAGCATGTTCTGTCAGTGAGAACACAAGGCATGGATTACTGGATGAGCAGAAATACTTCCTGGTGAAAAGACATCTGAATCAATGGTGAGGAGGAGGAGGGAGTCAAGGAGGAAGGGGAGACAAGGGACTAGGAGGAGAAATGAGGAAAATCAGAGGAGGAACAAAGGAAGGAAGAAAGGAGGGAGGGAGGGAGGGAGGGAGGGAGGGAGGGAAGGAGGGAAGGAAGGAAGGAGCTCTCTTTCAAGCATTAGCCAGGCTCTAGCCAAAGGTGGTGGAGAGAACAGGTTGTGCCATTTTGAGCAGACTGCAAACACCAGCCAAGGCTGCAGCAGGACAGTCTCCAAATGGCCACAATTAAGACAAAACTTGTACAGAAAGAGAGAGAGAGAGACATGAGATATGTAGCAATACGATCTCATGAACTTTAAGAGAAGCATAAGTATGGAGCGAGAAAGGATAAATACAAGGTAAGTTGATTCCAGGCCTAGGAACAGCGGACTCTGGACTTTGGCAGGTAATCTCCAGGGCTCAAACGGTCAGCCAACACTGAAGACGAAAGGGAACAGGACATCAAATTCTATAGCGCATGATAAGCCAGGCCTTCTGACAGGTCCAATTATAGCCAACCACCACTAAGGCCTACGTGCTGAGTGCTAACATCTTCAGCATGTCAGCTTGAAGGAATTATCTCTTCCCCTTTCTCTAGGCAGACTTCTGAGTTCTCGATTGAATACTTCTGTCTCTGATTCTCTTGCTCATTTGTTAAAGGCGTTCGTCATGAAATGTCAAATCTACGCCGATAAGCAGCAAAGATCCACCGTATCATCCAGACAGAATTTTAGAACTCTTGTATTTCCCTTCTGTTGCTTTATCTTCCAGTCAGGTTCATGTATTCTGACTTTTTAGAAAGTTCCAATGGTTTTCCATGTCCAATTTTATATTCATGGTCTACAAATGCTTACTCAAATGAACAATGAAGTTTTCCATTAAGGTATAGAGGATATAAAAAACAAATTAAGGGGCTGGGAAGGTGGCTCAGTGGTAGAGTGCTTGCCTAGCATGCAAGAGGCCATGGGTTCGATTCCTCAGCACCACATAAACAGAAAAAGCCAGCAGTGGCACTGTGGCTCAAGTGATAGAGCACTAGCCTTGAGCTGAAGAGCTGAGGGACAGCGCCCAGGCCCAGAGTTCAGGTCCTACAACTGGGAGAAAAAAAAAAAATCTGCAACCAGCCTGAGTTGTGAAAAATGTGGCAAAGGTTTGTTACCTGCTGTGCGGTTGATTATGAACAAGAACATCTAATTCTAGAAATCTGAAAAATAATATTCCACACTACCTTTTTTTTCCTCAGCCACTGAGGCAGAAAAGCCTTTCTCAAGTGAAATTAAAGCACTTGCTAAAAAATGCTTTCTAGAAGGAGAAAAAGGAATATGGTCTACCTGGCAGACTCAGTTCCTTCCAGGTGACACTTGTGGCTGGAAATTGTCCTGGGGTATTATTGATGCGCAGCTATGGAACCCCACTGGGCTGAGGCCAAGAACAGAGACAAAGGAACACACTGAACCAAGTTCCCGCTGACAGCAGGCAGCACTCAAAGAAGACAGCGCACAACTGTGGGCTAGGCGACACTCAGGGAACACCTGGAAAGCGCTCCTCAGAGCCAGGACAGGTGTGGCCCTCAGGGCCAACGTGGCTTCAGATACAGCCTGGGATCGTGAGTGGTGACGCACCCACTCTGGGAGCTTCGAGATGCCAGCACACGAGCTCACGTGAATCTACTATTTCTGAACTAGGCTCATGTTAAATGCCATCTTGCCATCTGGCCATATCCTACCTTAGTGCACTGCTGCGATGCCATCGCCAATTGGCCATTATCTCCAACGCAGCAACCAAGCACTGGTTGCCCTTTGGGATGCTCATTCAGTCCTAAGGCTTTGATCTTGATTTACAATCTGTGACACCCAGTCTACCAGCCGCTGTCTTTAATTACGTTTTACAAGCTTCGTGTACTGGGGAGCTACATTCACAGAGACAATGCTGAACAAGCACACAAATATTTAAGACACCAGAGAGGCTGATTTTGTCAATTCCTAAGTTGTGGGCGGTAAAACTCCATGTCCAGCTGTGCCATTAACACTTAAATACAGACTCCCAAAGCTTCAGAGAATCACAGCTTAGGCTAGTAGGGCCATGGAGTCTTTGGTGCATGCTGGTGGGGGATGAGGGACAAGCCTGGCAGCATGAAAACAGTCATTTATTACATCACAGGCAAAAATGATGAATACATACGTACATGCATATATTCATATACATGTAAGCATACATATACAAATAAAGAGAAGATATGACATAGAAACCCTATTATGTGATTTGCACATACGTTCTATTGAGAAATCATTGTCCGGGATTTGTACGATTTCCATCCTTCCAGTGCACACAGCGGGACTTGTGGACAGTGTGTTACGGGGCTGGGTGCTGATAGCATATGCTTCCAGTGGTGAAGGTGAAGAAACAGCAGGTCTTCTTTGCTCAGAAGTCACTCATGGAAAACCGATGCTTGAAAGATGCTAGAATAAACTACAACAGTCTCTTGGGGAAATGGAGGCACACTTGGAATGAAGAAAGACGGAAGCTGGTGAGTTAGAACTTGACTCTGAATGGAAAATGAAGCTCTATGCCTCAGTTTCCCCACGGGTGCAGTGGGTGCCTGCATGGAGGCCGCCTAAGAGACTCGGTGTGAGCACAGTTCCTTAGCTGGTATTCCCAGAGGGACCCTGAGACACAGCACCTAGAAGGCCACTCACTTTTGTTCTAGAACAAGGGTCTATACAGTAACACATCACAACGAAGGCCTTCACCATGTGAAAACCCAAATAAACTCTGCACCATGAAGCCAACTTTGGAGCAAGGCATTCTGAACGGCCAGGGAGCAGCTGCCTCCCAAACGGAGCCGTGAGCACTGGGCCCCAAGCAAGCCATGACCCTGAAACAGCAACAGAGTTGGCTTCTGAAAGCCGCTGGTTCATCCCACTGGAGAGGCAGCGTCCGGGTGCAGGCACGCGGACAGCCCTCATTCCCACTGCCACTGGAGCATGTCTGCCTAACGCATCTGCGCCTCGGCCGTCCCTGCGCAGCTCCCCCTGGCTTGGGACATGGCTGTCCAGGAAAATGTGTGGTCCACGCCCAGCAGTGTGAACCATGCCTCCAACCCCTCCCAGAAGCTCTGTTAGGGCCATGACACCAGATGTACAGCCCACAGTCTGAGCATTATGATGGGGGGACCCTGAAGTCAAGTCCAAACCAGGGGGTGGGGGAGTGTCACGCCCCCCTCAGCCTACCCTTGCAGGAGACCAGAGCCTGCAAGGGCTGCAGCACATGCCCCTCAAGAACTGGTCCATAAACACCCAGACACCTCTGCTTCTAGGAGGGGGGGAAGGGGTGTTATTGTTGCTGATTTGTTTGTTTTTCTTATGTGCAAAAGAAGCCTATTAAAAACACTTTTCCAGCTCTTCAGAGTAATTCTAAATTGCCAATCACAAAACAGAAACGTCCTCGTTAGGAGAAAAAGGGAGAGAAGTAGGACTTGCTTTTGCAGCTGAGGATTTAACAGCCCAGAGAAAGCCTCTTCATCACATAAAGCAGCACAGCAGGAGGAAAGGGGAGAAGGAGAAGCCATGACTTGCCTGTTCCCCTGGCTGGGGCTGAATCTCTGGCCATGCCCTCCCATCTCCTGCTTACCCGCTTCACATCTCCAATGGTGTCTCCCAGGTGAAAACTTCACCATGGCTGCATCTGACTTGAGAACCAACAAGCCCTCAGACTCACCCTATGGGAGACCAAGCAAAAGGCCACCTATGTCCCTGCAGGCACAGAATGGAGCAAGGCCCAGGGGACACCCAAAGAGAGAGCTCTGCTGTTGTGACATGGTCCACAGAGACCATGTTACAAAGCCATCGGTGAAAGTAGATGGACACCCAAGGAGAAATACTACAGGCACAGCCGATAGAAATCCTAGCACCAAGTGCAAAGACTGGATGTGGGGAGCCTGGACACCTAGCACATTGCTAGTGAGAATGGAGAATGGCAGAGCGTGGGCTAGCAGTTTCTTAGAATACCGGACATGCGATTACCACGCAGGCCAGCCTTTGTACTCCTGAGCATTTACGCCACAGAGATTAAGATTTACATTCACTCAAAAACTGAGGCATAACGTGCATTGCAGCTTTGCTCATAATAGCTGCGGATAGCGAGGAACCCACATGATCCTCAACAGGAAAGCAATAAGGAATACTAGTCAACAAGGAAAAGGAACATAACCACCTAAGAAGCCCTCTAGGGAATTAACAGAATGGAAAAGGCTAACTCCAAAAAATTATAAATCGCTTACGTGAATTTATATTATTTTTGAGCATTTTAGAAACAGTGCAAAATTTAGTGGTGGCCAAGGATTAGTGCTGTTGGAGAGATAAAGCGAATATGGTTATAAATGGGCCAGGAGAGGGACAGCGTGGTGACAGAAATGCACTTAGCTTGACTGTAGTAGTAGTAGGTTCAAAATCATATGCACAGGATAGAATTGCACACAATTAAATACCAATTCTAGTGAATACGAGTCCACACGCTACCTGTAGCCATCCATCTGTCTTAATAGAGTGCAGTAATTCAGAGATCAAAGCCAGGTATATGGATCTCAACATTCTTCCCTACACATGCATGTGTATCCACAGTTATCTTCACAAAAACGTAACAAGAAGAAACTAGATCCAGAGAGATTTCTCCTAAAAAGTCCCACGTGACTGAGCAGTCTTGTGATCATGTGTGGTGCTTCTGGAAATTACAAAACCCAAAGTGCCAGAATATTAGCCAACAGTCTTCCCAGGGAGAAGCTAGGTGAAGCACGGGTTCAGTATTTCATCAGGATGGAGAAAATGCTCGTGATGTTTTTTAATCTAAACTATGCAAAATGCAAGTCCTTAGAAAGGGCTAGAGCAGAGCTGAGAATTTCCTCCGCTAATGAAAGACATCTGCTTAAAATGAGCCGGTATTGATGGAGAGCAGTTCCTCTCTTCCCTCACTGTGGCTAAAATAGCTGCCACCCCGGGACAGAGCCCGGCTCCTAGCATCAGAGCCACATGAGCCAGAAGGACATACACACACAGCCCTCTGAATGATGCAAGGCAGCAGCTCTTGGGGAAAGCCACCACCTTGGCCCCGAAGAAACACCTCTGTTCGCAGCTTCTCCCCACACTTACTTATTCTGCATCATGTTCATGATGACCCAGTCGAAAGGATAGACGTTCTTCCCAATGAGGTTCTTAAACATGATGAATGTCTCCATTAGAAAATCCTGAAATGAAAACACAACAAAAACACAACATTGAATCAGTCTGCCGGGAACAAGGGGAAAGCAACCCCTTGGAAGAAGGCATGAATGATGGCATAATAAAAGACCCCATTCTTTTTAGCTGAATGAGAACATTCTGAAAACTAATGAAGATGTATTTCAGGGGAGCTATGTATTCGTTCTGTCTTTCTGCTTATCGGTGTGCCTCTGGTCAGAGATGGCTTTGTTAAGGACATATTTTGAAATTGTCCTTCTGGAAAAGTATTTCTCTCTACAGTCAAATAAAGTAGATCCCCCGTGGGTTAAAAAGTATGCATTCCTTACCTTTTTGCTAAGAGGAAAACATGATTTTTGCAAAAATAACAGGAAGGTGATAGCTTCTTGAATTTATTCTACATTTACTGTTTTCACTATGAATAGCCCATGTTAAGTTAAATATGCGATCCTGTTCAATGATCCTTTCCTGATGGAGCTGAAAAAATACAGGCCTATGCATGGACTCCCCGTGCTGCAGAGCCGGTGAGCATGCCTTTGCAGGCCACGTGAGCGTGCAGCCACCGAGCTACCGCTTCTCTGCTGCAGCTTCATCTCAAGCCACTCAATGATGTTTCCAGTTTCATGCAGTGATTTCCACTTCTCAAGTAGAATGAAGGGTTTCCCCCTTGGCCGACCCTGCTTCTAGCCTGCTAAGAGAGCTCCTGGTGTTAGCAGGGACCAGTCGCCTGCCTTCTGTGCTAATAGAACCGGGAGAATTTCACATGCATGAGGGCTGGCTGCTTACTCCGTGCTGACTTGAACAAAGCAAGTTTATCCTAAGCCCCACAAGAATCCTATCAACCCCGGGGTGGGATGAGAGCCAGAGATTGCCACCAAGTCACAATTAGGTGCCGTGGCTGTGAAGGCCAAGGTAGCCAAGGGAATGTAAGCAGCCACCAAGCCTTTCCAGAGCAAGAGTCTCCACCAGCACTGGTGCACGAAGCACAAGCCACACAGAGACTTTCAGGCTTCTTTCTGCTTCTGGTTTGGTTCTGTGCTGGCACTAGGGCTTGAACTCAGGGCCTCAGTCTTGCTTGGCTTTTGGACTCAATGCTGACACTTGATCTCTTGAGCTATAGCTCAACTTCATCTTTTTGATGGGTTTCCTGCCTGGGCTAGACTTGAACCCCTACTGCAGACCTCAGCCTCCTAACTAGCTAGGACTACAGGCGTGAGCTACCGGTGCCTGGTGTGGTTATTGGTTATGTTGTCTTTGGTGACACAGCGTTCTGGGCTGGGTTAGGGATGGGGGCAGAGTTAGGCAGGAAAAATAGGGCTAGATGTCCTCCAAACTGTCCTTAATCCCGTGACTGCCAGAGTCAGGATCACCAGAATTCTCCCGTGCCCACCCTCTATCCCAACACACAAATGGCTCCTTATTACAGATTAATTATTAAAATTCCCACGTCACTACTCAGTTTCCCGCTTTTTCCAAGAGTCTCGTTTGATGATCAGGGTGTGTGCGTCCCCAGCAGAGTGCTACAATTTAGCTCTGTCTCTATTTGCATGGAATTGTTCACTTCTTTGCTGATGAGTTTTCCAGACTTAATAATTGGGATGCAGGGTCTGAATTTCATTATTCGGGGAGAGAAACATCTTTTCCCAGCTTCTTTTCTTTCTTTTCTAGGAGACGCAGTCTTGTACTTCATTAGCATGGCTCAGCTGTTAAATTTTGGGACTTTGCTGATCAAACAAAATGCTTCCCGGAGTGGGAGACGAGGCTCTGCAGGCATCCTTGTTGGTCTGCATAATTCAGCCGTCATGGTGGCCCTCAGAATTGATGGGGAGGCTTCACTGGCTGTCCAGGGAGATCTCCAAGTCCACAAGGGACGTTCTGGGAACATCCCCAGTCATCGCTGATTCATTCCTCTAGCATTGCTTAGCTCGGTTACTCACAGGATGTCCTGTAGAATAAATGCACGGCGCTGACTCCAGCCATCGGTGCATCCCACAGGCTACCTTGAGCGAACGCTCATGCTCATCTCCTCACACTGGAAGACTCTTAACCCAGCTATTATTGTCCTGGTTTGTCCCTGAACTTCACCAGCATGACGGTTCCCAGTACAGATCTGATCAAGGCAGTGACACTCCCCCAGTCGCGCTCAGAGACATGAGGCATCTTCAGGCCCGTTGCTATGGCAAAGGAACAACAGTCACCAACAAGGGCTGCCAGAGTTTTCCACCCATTCAATGAAGGGCCGGAGGAAGCTGTGTGTCTACCAATGTTGGGTTGAGTGGGTTGAACACTGCCAAGGAGAGGGGCATTTCTTTGCAATGGAAGCACCAGGAGGTTGCCACCTTTGGACCAAGTGGTCCAATGGGTTTGTGGGAGAGCATCAGCGTGCCACCCGAGCCTCCTGGCAGGAAATACCCAACCCATCTCTGAAACCCGTGGCTAACAAGCTGAGTGTGAATCTTGGGGCTCTATCATGGCTTTCAAGCCATGACAGAGGTAGTGGCGGTCAGGACAGGGAGGGAGGAAGGCTGGTTTTGGAAACACGTTGAAAGATGTTACAAAAGAACTGAAAAAAAAAATTCTGGGATGGGAGACAGCCTATCAATCTCTCAGCTCATCCTTTTCAAGATAAGTAGATAAATTAATAAATTAATAAGCAATGACATGAAGACAAGAAAAAAGCAAGATGGCAGGTTTAGTGTGGAAAAGAACACCAAGAGACACAAGGCGACAGGAAAATCCGGCCTGGATCCTGCCCAGGGGCCGGGGAAAGAGAGTGCCTGAGCCCAGCTGGTGTGAAGATGGCTCTGCTTCCTGAACCTTGAGACTACCAGACAGTTCCCTCGTTCTCTGGACAGAGACACAGGGAGACGCGGCCACGCGGCCCCCAGGCAGGTCTCTTGGCGGACAGCTCACGGTAGTGACACCCATCTGTGCTGTTCTGTACATTTAAAATGAATCATCACACATAGTTAGGGCAAAAACACATGCCCTGCTGAAGGAAGCCGAGTGAGGCCGGTGGCCCCCATGCACGGCGGGACACGGGCTGTGGTGGGAGACGGTACCGTGGGGAAAAGCTGGGCAAGGCGCACGGCACAGCGCTTCTACCGGCTGCATGAGACTCCACTGCGGTCTCCAAACAAGGAGTTCACTCAAAAATAAATGCTTTAAGGATAAATGTTAGAGAACTAGAGGAGGGAAACAGCAAATGGATTAAAAAAAAGAGCAAAGATCAAACTGGAACAGAGGTAGCCCTGGGTGTCAGGTGACTCGGGATCCCTTGGAGGCCTCCACAGGACCTCCTCCTCCCTGAGCACAGGGTCTTTGCATGGACACCTGTCTGCAGACCTTGTTCTTCTCTGCAGAGGTGGCTAACCATCCCCTGGCCCTGTCCGCCTGGTGGAGGGATGCTTTCAGAGCACAGGTGATTTCAACTGACTGACCGTCCCTGATTAACTGTGGCGTTCTCCTCTGGACCATGAATGAAGAAGTCACTGTGAAAGAATTCTGTGCCTCAGAACCACCATCCAGAGACCAGCCATCACCTTGTGTGTATCGACAGGAAGTAAGCTCCAGGGGCGGAGCCTGGTTCTCTCCCCACCCAGATGCTCATTCTTGGAGCAGTCAGGCCATCATCCTTCAGTGCCTGCCCACCATTCGGCCTGGTGCCTGTCCCCTGCATGCCCCTTGCCTGCCCTCTGTGTGCCTCAGTGCCTTGAAGACCCCTCCAGCTTCCTCTACAACAGGGCGTTTTGTAGCTGTGTCTCTCACCTTGCTAACATTCTTGCTTCCACAATGACCAGAGACATGCTTATCATTCCCAGCAACTCATGTGGGACACACAAAGTCAGAGGCCAGAATGGGAAGCACTTTGTCTCCTGGCCCGGCCAGAGCGAGGGGTTCCGGGAGGACAGGGCGGAAGCTGTGCGAGGAGGGGAAGGAATCCCAGCAAGCGCTCCTGTGCCAGGCTGAGGTGCAAAGGCACCTGGAGATCCAGCCACACAGATGCAGGTCAGCTCCAGCCGCCGGGCTGCGGGTGAGCGAGTCACGGCACCCGGGCCGACCTCTCTTGGTCTGTCCTCAGTCGCCCACTGGCCCTGGGTCGCTCCTCCTTCACTTAGTCACTCTACACACACACACAGTGCCGAAAAGCTCCCAAAGTATAATAGTAAGAAGCCTGTTGGTCTTTGCCCAGGATCTTGAAAAGGAGTCTTAACTCCCTGACAATTTCCCGAGTGACAGGAATTCACAATGAGCCACGTGTGTCCACAACCGAGCCATGTCAGTGCGGTGGAGGGCGAGGCTGCTCAGCGTGAGAGTAAGAAAGAGGAAGAAATTGAGGAAGAGAGGATGCTAGAACTTTCAGAAGAGACCGGAGGCACCTCTGGGCTACTGAACTGGTGGGGGTGCTGAGAGGTCAGAGGTCAAGAGAAGATACCCATGCCCCTGATCTACCTTGCCTTGTCACATGCTGCTTTTCCTTTAAGATTCCATCCAGCCTTGTAGCCTTAATAACAAACCAGCACACAGAAGCCCCTGGGTTCTGTGACTCACTGAGCCCAAGCTCACGGGTGCCCCTGATGCACTGTTGTGTTAAACAGGGTATAAGAGCACATGCTTGTAACGTATTGTCAGCACAGCTGGCCCCTGCCACCTGTGGGGTCTGAGGCTGACTTGAAGTAGGTGGTGTTGGAGGATGGCTCAGAACCGGAGGTCGTCAGCTGTGTTCTTCAGCCCGCCATGAGGTCGGGGGCAGCACTGGGAGAGAATGTACAACAGGCAGCCAGAGGACAGTGTTCTCTGGGAAGTCCTGAGCCCCCAGGTCCCTTCTGCGGGGCCACAAGGTTTCTGGGCCAGGTCCCTGCTTCCGCCCCTGATATGAGCCCAGGACCACAGCAGCCACGGGACAGTCGTATTTACAGTGCAGAAGAGTCTGGATCGGGGGTGACTCTGTCCTGAGGCGGGTAGGCAGACAGGCTGGCCTTCACAGGGAGGGGGTTGGCAGGGACTAGCTCAGCCTTTTTCCTTTCTGGATCAGTCTGTCCCCTGTGAGTATTCCCTCACCAGTGTAGAGTTAAAGGGCCATTTGAGAGGCTGCATAAGCAACAGCCCTGTGGCCCGTGACAATGTCGGTGTGATCTGTTCGGGAATGATTCCCTCATCATGGTGGTTTAGGCTCTTTTCCTATTGGAACACTAATTAACTTTCAGTTATTTCACACGAAATCATCTTTTTGTTTTTGTTTTTTGGTAGTTAGCAGAGTAGAAAAAAATGCTAAAAGACTCTCTACATATAGTTAATGGATAGGAACACATTTTACAAAGGTTCTGAAAGATTAACAACAATAAAAAAAAATGTTTACCACAGTTGCATCCTGAATTTGAGATATCCAAATCACAAAAGCCATTTTGCAACGGAAATCAAATTGTCTGCAAAGAATTGATTTTCTGAACTGCTGTGTCTATGAAAAAAAAAAAAAAGTCCCTGGGGAAATTAGGACACACTGTGGAGTAAGTATCTGATTCTCACTCTGTGCGAGGGAGAGGCCCATGCTTAGAATTTGGCAAAGTGCAGTCATTTTGAAACACCTCGCTGAATAACCACCTTTCACAAAACACTGAAGCTACCTTAGTGATGGCCAGTTTAACAGCACACATGAGATGTCTGTAACATGTGTTTGTGTTGCTTCTGACCAGGCGACTGCTCTGATATTGCACAAATTGTTAATGGGCATCCACAGTCTTCACTCTGCAAATTTTACCACCCAGCCTGGAATGCAGTTTTGACCTGTATTCTTTCCACTGACCAGACGTAGGGACATAATTGAGACATATTTTTGCTATTAAAAGCTACAAATATAAAACATGATTCTACTATGCCTTGATTTCAAACAAATCCTACCTTCTAATATAGCCAAAAAATTTGAGTAGGCCTTTACCATGAACTACACAGTAATGCTTAAGGAAAACTAAAAACTACAGATATACAAATAGGTACATATTCTTATTCTTGAACCCTGACTTTCAATTAAGGGAAAGTGCTGTGATTTTGATATATACATTTCTTTTTGTTCTTAGACTGACACACACACACACTCTCTCTCTCTTTCTCTCTCTCTCACTTTCTCTCTTACTCTTTCTCCATCCAGCCCTCTTGGCAACAATAAGGAAATTTGTCATAGAATCTTCTGAAAAAAAATCATTAAAAACGAATCTCTTCTTCCCATCCTTTAATAAGATAAAGGTTGGGGGGCGGCCTTTGGAGGGGATCGGTGGGTGTTACAGAGGGACCGTCAGGCCCTTAGGCCTGGCATGAGGACTCACGTCAGCTTCCCAGCAGGAGTTGTGCCAGCAGGTTTGGTGACAGCTCTGCAGAGGACACTGCCATATGGCAAAGTAATCTGAGGTCACCAGGGAGGAACCTCCGAAGCATTAAATCTCACCCCATTATAATTTTCTTAATTAAGCTGCATCATAGTTTTATCTTGGATGACTAGAGAGTTATCTGCAGAAATATGATGAGTATCAATGACTAGAGCTAATTAATAACAGTGTTTGGCCATGCTCTATGAACCAATAAAAACAGAAGCCACTAGCCAACCATGTGTGAGTGAGCCACAAGCACAGAACAGGACACCATGACCAGAACAGAGGAGATTCCTCTGGCGTAGACGCTAAGACATCCTCTAGGTCAGCATCAGCTACCCGTCAACAACTCAGAACCCTTATCCTATTAGACACATGCTTTGCCTACACTGAAATCAATCAGAGCAAGTGTTCACTTGAAAATCTACTAAAAATGGAAATGCTGTCATCTTCTGCTGCCCTTGCTGGCCCCACATACAAGTGCGTGAAGAGGAGTGCGGGACACTCACCACGACATCCGTCCTCATTTTCCCAAAAGTCTTGATCAAGTGAGCGTAGTGGTAATCCTCCATCTGGCGTAAAATAGCTGTCATGCAAGCGACAAAGTTGCCCTGCAAGTGGATGAAAAGACAGAATTAGATGGGCAAGAGAAGAATGCTCCTGGGAGAAGTCCACACCCAAGGGTCTGGCATTAAACAATCAGGGAGAGAGATCAGAGACCCCAGATGGAAGCCAAGCCTTACTCAAGGCCAACCAGCCAAAGTACCAGTCACTTGAACCTCTGGACATTTATTTTGGGGGAGAGGGTCACTCACGATTAGGAGAATATGATATTTCTTTCTCATAATTGCATTAAATGTTTCCTGAGATAAGGTTTTCCAATTTGGAAAAAAAAACTTAAAATTTTATTTCTTGTTAAAACTACATAAAAATTAATCTCAGACTTGTAACCCTGGTCAGTCATGTTCTATACTTTTTTTGGAAATGTGCAGCCAGGCCTTATTATCAGGCAAAATGTGTACACAGCCCCTCCTCTCGGGCCATGGCAAAGACAGGTCTTTTATTTCTCCAAATCTGCCTGTGTCCCTGTTGGCCAATTTAGAGGCAATCACCACCAACTCTACAGTGAGTTATGGTGCAATTCTCCTCCTCAGGAAGGGAGGAAGGGAGAGGTAGGCTCATCGAATGTCAAGTGGGAAAGAAAGGAATTCCTCATACAAGACATAGCTGGCTGGAAAGGAGAAGGAGCGGTAAGAAAGAGACCAATGAACAAATCAAGGCAGAAGAAAAGGAAATGCACCCAGCTGTTAGCAAACAGTGGTGTCTGGTCCATGTGGCTGTGGGCACACAAGTCCCCATGTGTGCCCTAACAGTTGTTGACTTCTTATTGTGTGTGATGAGCAGGGAGGAGGGAAGACTGCTGCTATGAATGGCAATTTCTTACTTCCAGGTGGGTGGTTGACATCATAGACACTTTTTGCCTCTTAAATATGAACTCCAAAGTTAATAATATTTTTAAAAACACAGGATATATATTTTATCCTTATGAAACCAGTAAAAGTCTGTTAGAATTAAAGGACGAGACACAGTTTGAGACACATCCCTATTTTTTCCCTAGTAAATGAGCTCCCAAATTGCATTCTTTTACTCACTCTACTTTTTCCAGCAATATATTTGAATGCCTAAATGACTTTTATATTAATTTGGAAGATAACACTCCACAGCGCAATGTTAATGTCCAATATTTTCTCCAATCCATTTTGTATCTATACTATCCATACACGCTTCCAAATGAGTCCTCCAAGGAGGCATTATATAAATTGAACAAATACAATAATGATGATATGGTATCTTCCATTTTCCCAGAAATGTAAATTATTTGTGAATGATGATAATTGCTGAGATTTTGATTCCATGTTGGTGGTATTTGGGGAAAGAACTAAATAATGCTTGTTTTGCATTGGAGAAACCATTAGTAAAGTGGTAAAAATGGCTATTTATGAATATGAACTTTTGAAAGTCATAAATATTTGGCATCTCATCAGGCTGTCTTCACATCTGGATGTCTCCTGAGCTGCCAATCCTTGCACTGTCATCTCCATGGTGTTCTTGTGTTAATCAAGCCCTTTCTTGGGGCCATGAGAACCACAGCTCCCTCAATCACAATTAACAGACTGGCTTCCAGACCGGGTTGCAAACAACATAACTGAGTCTCAAATTTCACCCTCTGAAGAACAAATGCTAAAGCTGGGCGAGCAACCTGCATTCCAGGGCTGTGAGGGAGGTACGTATCAGCTGACCTAATTTCTTTCCTCCTCATCCCAAGGCAGTTTTTAGTTCTTCCCGAAGTCTGAGGATTCGGCTGCTGACCACCACCGGGGAGAGGTGAATTGTTTCCCAGAGAACGATGGAAGAGGGAAAGGAAGAGAGAAACCTCCAGAGCAGTAGATCCAGATTCCTGAGCGATGAAGCCATCTGGGACTGTCTCCTTCCTGGGACATGAACTTTCTAGGAAGTCAGTCCTACATCTATCCAGGTACACTGAATAGAGTTCAAATGAATTCTGAAGGATAACAGAGCCCAGCTATGGAGATTCACATTTTACAACTGCTGAAAAAAGCAAGTCAATGAGTCAGTGAATTGGGGTCAGAAGCACTATACCAACATGCTCAACTTAAAATACCAAGTTGGAAAGCGAAAGCAAAGAAAGTCCTGAAGGGGTTCGGGCAGCCTAAGGGCAAGGGCTGAGAGTGACATCAGCGAGCATGCCTAGTCCGCCTCCAGTCAGGCCAGGGATCTGCACAGGGGCACAGACACACTCCACTTAGGTAACAGTGCCACCACCATGCTGAAGTTCCCCCGAGGTGAAGAACAAAGAGACTGAGCTGATGCCTACAGTGGAAACCACAAAGACAGCAAAACCCGCAAACTAGTCCTGGGAAAAGGTAAAGAGCCACTCAGAGTCTTCCCTCAGCATGGAAATGCCACCGAAAAGGCAGCCAAATGGCCCTGATTTAATGAAGATGGAGACTAATTAGAGCAGGCCCTGCCAGGCCAGGCCAGGGGCTTCTCCATGACTTAAGAGGAGCATCGCCCAGCAGCCTACACGCCCTCTTTACTTAACCTAAGGAAATGGGCCAAAAGCAATTTGTCCTGCGTGCGCAGTGTGTCCTTTCCTGGAGGAAGCCAGTCTTTTTTCTAAGTGGGAGCCTGGGAGTCCATGAGGACAGGAGTGGGTTACAAGTCAGTGCTCTTTCATGGAAATGCTGCCCCTTCCCTTGCTGCCCTGCAGGCTGGGGTCCCTTGCTTGGAGTGTCAGTTGTTTCACAGGGGAAAGCACAGTCAATACTGTAAAGTTTCAGTGTCCCCATGAAGATGGCACCCCACAAACTTCACTGTGCTTCCTAAGGGTAAGGTGCGCAGGCATTTATGGAAGTTGCATTAGGAACAGAGATGGAGGAGAACTGAAAACTTTAGTTCTGCACAGGTAGCTCACACCTATAATCCTTGCTACTCAGGAGGCTGAGATCTGAGGATCACAGTTCAAAACCAGCACAGGAAGGAAAGCCCATGAAACTCTTATCTCTAATTAACCACCATAAAGCTGGCAGTAGAGGTGTGGCAAGTGGTAGAGTGCTAGCCTTGAATGGAAAAATCTAAAGGACAATGCCCTGGCCATGAATTCAAACCCTAAGACCAGCATGTGTGCACATACACACACACAAACACTCACACACACATACCATTTAATCTATATTCTTTAACTGATTTTTTACGTGCATTTAGGAGTGGGTATACTCAGAGGTAGGCTGGGGCGGAGCCCAGCTATGGAGCAAAAAAAAAAAAAGGTAATTAACTTAATAAAAATAAATCCTCAATCTGTGACTTCAAAGCAATGCAAACTAAGGGCAGGGAAGTCAAGATATACTTGCAGGAAATTTCAAAACCAGGGCATTAACTGCTTGATAAACAAAAAAATGTGAACCTCATTAGTAATCAAGATGAAAATGATACATCATTATTTGCTGCCAAAATAGCAAAGAAGGATTTAAGTGACTCTGACGCGGAGAAGGGTACACGGAATGAGGACTCTTGCACACCGCTGGGGGATGAAAATTGCTCTAACCTTTTAAAAAGCCAGTTGTTGGCAGGTTTGAAAAGCTTTGGGGGGGGGAAATACTCATCTCCTTGGTAAGTTTACTTCTAAATAACCCACCTAAAGAGAAATCAAACTAGGAAATTTTATGTTCAAAGATGTCCACTGTACCACTAAAAATATCTAAGCATCCAGTGCAATAAATTGTATAAGTAATATGATGTTATGTGGGTTGCAGGGTAAAATATGGGATGCTCACTTTAATTTGAATCTCAGATAAACAACAGTGCCCCAAATATTGTTTTGAAAATACTACACGGGTTACATACAGAGGAAAAAACAAACAAAAAAATTGTTGTATAGCCAGGTGCTGTAACCCTAGTTGTCTATTTCATGCTTGTAATCCTAGCTACTCAGAAGATTACGATATGAGGATCTGGACAGACAAATCCATGTGAGATTCTTATCTCCCCAAATCCAGCAAAAAACAAGAAGTAGAGACATGGCTCAAGTGGTAGAGCACCAGTGTTGAGAAAAAAAACTAAAGCTAAGGGACAGCGTACAGACCCTAAGTTCAAGCCCCAGTGCTGACTGGTACACACAAACACACAAACCAGTTGTTTACCTGAAGCTCAAATGCAACTGTCATTCTTTTAAACTTTTATTTTGCTAAAATCAAACAACTGTGAGATCATGTTACAAGGAAACATATAACCTTTAAACATTATGCAAATGTGTTACATTTTAATAGCACTAGCATGAACACGTATTGGAGGAACAGAACTAGAGATAATTATATGTACATACCATAGACGACTCTATATGGCACAGGAGAAATAAAACAACAATGAAAACTGGGTAAGAATTCTAAAAGACTCCAGATAATCCACAGGGAAGGAGAATGCACCCCAATTATTTTATTACGTAAAAAACATAAAGGTGGTCCTGCAGGAAGCGGTGCTCTGTGCGGAGGGCTGCTCACCCTGCCCTGCATCTTCCTTGTCCAGTCTCTTATCCTCTGGCCCCTCTCACAGGCCACGCACCACTCAGATCTGTCTCCCACCACAGACAGCATCCCCGAGTGCAGGAGCCCTCTGACAGCTGTGCTCAGAACGCCAGGCCTAAAACCTTTAACCGCAGGGCAGTGGGAAGGTGGATGGGTGGCAGGGGCCTGGGGCAGAATGGAGGACAGGGCAAGGCGAGGGCAGAGGGCACGGAGATTGAGGTAGAACACAGACAAGCAAAACACAGAAAGGATGAGAGGCAGGTGGAGTGTGGACAGGCAGGATGGAAGACGGGACACGGAGGACTGGGACTGAGCATGTATGCGAGGAAGCCGGGGACAGCAAGGAGCCAGCGGCGCTGGCAGCAGGGCGAGTCACATTATGTCACGTGCAGAAGCAAAAGGCTGAGAAAAAGGCAACGTGGAGGGAGAGTTGAAAGGCCCTGAGACCCAGCTGTTCAACGGGGCTTTCGTCAGATGGCCTGAAGTTAAAGCCCACAGGCAGGCATGAGAGTTAGAGGAAAAAACTCGAGGACCAAGTCCTAGCCTTGAGGTGTCATGATGGAATATGGAAAGGCCAGACGGCGCTGCGCTTGGTAAGTCTATCAGCTGGCTTTGAGCTACCTCGACCGTCTGGAGCTCTGTCACAGGAAGCACATCTGTGCATACATGCATGGCACGGGCCATAAGGCCGACACCTGCTCAAGTTCCAGACTCTGCAAGGCCTTTGGGCCATTCCAAAGCACTGGAACTATGGAAAAGAATCCATCCAGAAACATGGAGTGAAGAGGGAAGATGCCAAGTTTGAATAAAAGGTGTCAATAATTTGGATGATGGGATAGGGGACAACGCTCAGGGATCTCCTGGGTGGTCTTGGTTTCAAACAAAATTAAGCATTTTTCACAAGGGCAAATATTTTGAGGAGGAAATCTCCTTTCAATGCCTAAATTAAAAATACATCAATGAAAAGAAGCTTATTTCATAATCATCATTAAAAGCTGAATGAAAGAAATCACCCTGTGACACTGAAAAATATGTTACAATACAACCCTGGGAAATGTGTGTAACAGAGCTGGGGGATATTTAACTGAGTGAATCCTGAATGAGTCTCATTTTAGAACATTCAGGCCAAAAGAATCAACAGTGGAAAAGAAGCATTATTAGACTAGAGGATTATGAGGAAAGAATATAGGAAAACGTAATATGGTTGAGCTAAGTCTTCAGTTTCAAAGCCAGGGATGGATTGAAACAAAGAATTATGGATACGTTTTGGTACTGATAGGCAAAAGGCCTATGTAATACAAAGTCTTTCTGTTTTCTACACAAATGCTAGTGTGAAACATTCATACGATCTATTTTCTATGAAGACATTTTCAAAAAGAGAAAAACAGGAAGTCCAAAACCAAGAGAGAAAAATCTCCAAATGTCACCAAGTAGTCTGAAGTCTGCCAAAATCTACTTAGGAAAGGGGGGGGATGTTAACAAATTGAAAACAATTACCTCTGAGTCCTTACAACTGACAGCAGGAAGCATGTGTCAAATACAAGAACCGAGAGGAGAGTCCATGAGAGAATTCTGGACTCTGCAAAGCAGAGGGCTTCATTGCTCAGGTACCAATGAACTCACGGCAGGAAGGAGGGGAGATTCCTGGCTTCGAATCAGAGGGAGACTCAGACACTGGAGATGCCAGGAAGTCAGAAGTTAAGGCTGCACGTGAGATGAAAACAATGGCAGCAATGGCCTTCACAAATGACCTCCCACGTTGTCACCCACTCTCAACATGGCAGCGAGGCCCACCCCGCCCTATTAAAGGGAGAGCAAGGAAGAATCATGGCATGGGCGACTCTAACCACGGGGCTCGAGGCACTCAGCCAGCCATGTCACACTGCCAGAGGCACTTGACTGTGCTCTGGGCTCTCGCTGGTAAGCCAGGAGTTGATTTTAGGGCCTCAACGAATGAAGTTCTCCAATTAATAAACAAACAAGTCAGCACTGAATTCAGAGAAGAGAAAGGAAATGCAGAAAATACGGTAGAATTTGAAGAACTCTACTATGCTCAGGTTCACACAGGATTGTATCCATGAAACAAGACGATGATGATATAAAAAGAAATAGAGACCAAGAAAGAATTCTCAATTATAAATTTGAGAGTATTTACAATATGCTGACAGAAATAGACATAACAGCTGTGTGAATAAAACCAACCCCAAGATACCACCTCACCCCAGTCAGAATGTCCCACATCCCTAATTCAGCCGACGACAAATGCTGTGGGATGTGGAGAAAGAGGAACCCTATCGCACTGCTGGTGGGAATGTACACTAATACAACCACTTTGGACAGCAGTCTGGAGGGTCCTCAGAAAGCTAAATATAGACCTCCCCTACAACGCAGCCATCCCACCCCTAGACATCTACCCTGAGCAACAGGAACCAGGATACAAGGACACATGCACCTCCACGTTCATTGCTGCACTACTCACAATAGCCAAGATATGGAAACAACCCAGATGCCCTACTACAGATGAATGGATCCCAAAGTTGTGGTACCTATGTACAATGGAATATTTTGAAGCCATTAAAAGGACAAAATAATTGCATTTGCAAAACAATGGATGGAACTAGAACAAATCATTTTGAGTAAGGTAAGCCAAGATCAGAGAGACAAACCACATATGGTCTCCCTGATATGTGGATGTTAAATCCAAAATGCAAGGAGTTATGACAAAGTAAACAGGACTCAAGAAACAAAGGACATCTCCTTAATTTGTCATATAATTTCTAAATGACTCCATGTTCTTGAGTCATATATATACATATATATATACATACACACACACACACACACATATGTGCATCTGAGGGAAGCAAGGAGGAGGGCATAGAATCAGAGGGAAATGGGAAAATATACACAAAGGGGCCCATCAACTGTATTGAACATTGATGAAAATGAACTAAGCAACTCTGATCAAGATAATGACAATTTGCCTTGTGAAGGTTAAAGTGTGTTTGTGACTTTAACTAAGTATCACTATCTCACAATACTGTGAAATTTATGTAATCACTTAATCTCAATAAAAACTAGGAAATAAGAACATCGAGTGGCACACACCTGTCATGCAAGCTACTCAGAAGGCTGAGATCTGAAGAATTACAGTTTCAAGTCAGTCTGGGCAGAAAAGTTCAGAGCTCCTTAAAATAAGCAAGGCTTAAGATAGCATTTCTTAAATGGTAGAGATCCACTCTGGCTTGAGTTAAAAAACCCTAGTAAGGTCAAAAAGAAAGAAAATAAGAAAGTCACAGTCTATGTAAGCAATTAAATATCTGATCATTAGGAATTCCAAAAAGAATAAACACCAAAAATGGAGAACTGAGAGACATCTTTGACAAAATGACACATAATCTACTATTAAAATTATTAAGCTTAGTAAGTTCAACAGATTTCAGGAAGCAGGCAAATGTATGAAAACATTCTATGCACAAGCAAGTGGCAATGCAAAAAGCAATCTCAGAAAACAACTCTGTGAACCAAGTCATCAAAAAGAATAAACTAGAAATGTTTCACAGAAAGAACTTGCTACCGTTGCAAACTGAATGTTAACAACGGAAAATATTGTTAAAACAAATTTAAGAAGGCTTCCATGCAAAGTCCTGCCCTGTATGTGGACCAGTGACATTGCTGAGCCAGGCCCGGTCTGCAGCCCCATCCTCACATTCAATGTTAGCCCAATCACAATGCCCAACTGACTTCTCTGGAGAAACTGAGCAGCTAGGCTAGAAGTGCGTGTCCAGAAGTACTCACCACAGGCCAACGTGTAGGGTCAGGAAGGAGGCTAGCGACGGTCTAAGGAAAGAGGTCCGGGGAGAAATGGGGAGTACTGATAATGGGCACAGGTTGTGTTTAGGGGTGATGAATGTACTCTAAGATTAATTCTGGTGATGAGCAACTAGGTCAATGCACACACACACACACACACAAGCCACTGAACTGTATCCTTTAAATAAAAAAAAAACTTAGTGTTAAGTGAGACATATCACAAAGCTTAATTTAAAAAAATCAAAGATGTTAAATGAAAGGATATAAGACAATTTCACCAAACAATTATGCATATCCGAAAGAAATGGCCAGGAAGAGTCCACAGTGAACAAGCATTCTAAACCAAACACGAAGCCCATGAATTGTGATCGCTCTGCCCTGGGAGAGCGATGGGGAAGACAGCTCGGAGGGTTGTATTTCAAGATATGTTCAATTACTTGCCTTCATAAACTGCATGTTATTTTACTCAGATTTAAAGTACTAATAACTATTATAAGGATAAATGCATGTGACATGATCCAAATTATTTAATTCCAATAACTATGTTCTTTTACTCTATATACATATATCTTATACAAAGGTAATGTATTTTATATTAGTGTGTTACTCTTTGTTTTGATCTACTTGTCAGTTTCATCTCATCTGGAATTCCTCCCTCAGTCTCCTGTTAGGTCTGACTGGCCGTCGAGATCTCTGAGAAGACACAATGATCAAAACTATGGAAGGAACAATGCAGTAAGATAAAGATGAAGAGGACGGCATGGCATGTAACATACATGAAAAGCTATGAGTTGCTGCTGTGACCCACACGCTTACTTCTTGTGCTGTTAATTAAATGTTTGATTAAGCCCAGGACATAATAAACCTTGGAACTGGGTACCATCATTACATCTAACAGAGAGAGCTTACATCATGGCTTGAACTTTCTAGACCTTTCTTCTAACAAGTGCAAAATAAGGGCTGACTTTTCTTTTTCTTAGCTAAAAAATATTCAATCCCATAATATCATTATTAAATTTATGACTAGTATTCATTTACCTCTTTTAAAAAATCTTGTGATTTCCTCATTTTATAAAGCCCCACTGTGATGTTTCTAAAAAGATATTATGCCAACCTGTAAATAGAATTGTTGAGCGCTATATTTGCTATTAACCATTTTAAACTACTAGCAAGAAAATTAAAAATTAAATTTAAATTGAGTGCTTGGTTATATTCATAGAGAACCAGTATCTCTTATCATTTCACACACTATAAGCAAAGAAATTTAATTTTAAAAACAAAATCAATTTTATTTTTACAGTGGCAGTAATTGTAGACAGATTTTTAATAGCTATATACCAAGAGAGAATATTTGGACATTAACTTACCCATAACAATTATTTGCCAACTTATTCAATGTAATCATTTAAATACCTAGTCACATTTGCTATGGATGATAAAAAAATGAAGTATAAAATTATACTTTATGGTAGAGTGAATATACTTTGTATGAATTCTCTTAACATAATTCATGGGATGCTAACCTAAGACAGAGAATACAGCAGACAATTTTATATTTTACTTTTATAAACCCAATAAATCAGGTAATATTGGAGCCTTAGAGAATTGAGGATTTTACAAGTCTTATCAGAAAGTATACAGCATCAATAAACAGAAAGTCATAGAAGCAAGAATAATTCATCCCTAATAAACTCCTGTTATCAAAGAGGGAAATCAATAGGACCACGTGTTTTATGATTGACTTCTGAACCTAAAGGTACCATCATGATCACCGCGATGGAAGTGGAATCTCTTCCTTAGCTAAGAGGGATGCATGGCTGGCCCAAGGATACAACACACAGCTCAAGACACCTTGGTTGGATAAGGTCATGAGCAGGAATGTCCCCAACACCAAGTGTTAAAAATTAGTAAGTCAAAAGGAAGGGGAATCCCTTAAATACGTCCTTTAAACACTGCATAACAGAATACAATCTACGACAAGGTATTTCGCACAAAGTGATTATTTCATATAATAGATAGACGCACAGTAGGGGGTGGAATGCTCAGGTACTCCATGTATAATTTCACAGGACAATGAAGAGCTTGTCTGCTTAAAATTATGTAAAGTATCAAAGTGATTTTAATGAGACCCTTTCAACATTTATTTTCAAATGCACCCACTCTGCTGGGGTGTGTGAGTCTGTGGTGGGGATCCCAGAACCCCTCCAGCAGGTTTGTGGAGCAAAGAGCCAGGTCTGGTGTGTGTGTGGGGGAGGCACTGAGGGAAAGGCCAAAAGGGTGACATTCAGACTGGGCGGGGTCTGATCAAGAGCATTGCCGAGGAATCAGCCACAGCTGCCCCCCAGACTCCAGGACCATGTCAAGGGGGCACAGAAGAGGTGTGTCGGCTAACCAGGCCACATGTGTGGGAGACACCTGGGACTATCTAATGTCAAATGGCCAATGAGCATGTAGGAATGGACCCACTGAGTGAGAGCACAAATCCACATGTCTGCGTGTGCGCGCGCGCGCACACACACACACACACACACACACACAAGTGGGACATTTTCATACACAATGAGTATTACTAGACCAGGCACTGTTGCTGAGAATTTTCAAAGCCTCAGCTAGCACTCTTACTGCTGCTGAGCCACACAGCACAGCTCCACTTCTGGCTTTGTGCAGGTGAAAGGGAGGTAAGAGTTTCATGGACTTGCCTGCCCAAACTGGTCTTGACCCAGTATCTTCAGATCTCAGCCTCCCGAGTAACTAACCTTACAGGCGTAAGGCACGGGGAGTCCGGAGGACATTACATTTTCTTAGCTGTCCCTGCGGATTGTGACAGGTGTGAACAGTGCTGTGGGTTCTCTTAGAACACGAAACCACAGGGCCTCGTGTGTGGTAGGGTCGAGGGATGAGCTGACTTACAGTCTGCCCACTCACCCTGCGTCTCAGCCCAAGGCAGGGCCAGCATGAATGGAGTCTAGTGGGTAGCCATGCACAATTTACTGGAATCTTCTTTCAAGATCTTTGTACCTATGAAAAACTACAAAACAAAAAGCAGAGGAAAACAACTCTTTGCTACAGCCAAGTGAGAAAAACAGACCTGAAGACAATTAAGTAATTGCCACAAGGTTCCGAATATCTCAAAGGGAAAATATCATGGACTGCCAAGGGAATTCTAAGGAGGAGGCATTTCTGTTTTCATGGAAGGAGCTATTGCTGGATATAGCAGCAGGCGCAGGAGCCGCGGTTTGATATTTCCTCTCACACCGGAGTCGGGGCGGCAGTGAAGAGACTGGCAGGGAACGCTCACGCAGGGAGACGTTTGGGCTTTCTGACTTTTGAACACTAAGCTGTTCCATAGGCACTCTTCTCAGTCTGAGAAGGGTTAAAGGATTTGGACCATTCACTGTAGAGATGCACAACGTGGTAAATAAAATACAAACAGCTGTTTTCCCTGCCAAGGAGAGCGTCCTGATGTCACCTGCCTCTCTTCCCCTTTCAAGATGTCCCTGTCTTGCATGAATAGTTCCACGCGTGCACGGCAGGAACAGTGTGGAAGACAGAGCGGTGGGACTTACTACCAGACCAAGACAGAGCCTCCACTGCCTCACCTGCAAACCTGGATCCTGATTCTAGAAAGCAGAACTCTCCAGAAGCTTCAATTGGGTGTGCATTTATCATTTATGGCTTGGCCAGGTAGCGGGGAACACCAGTGAATGGTGGTGGCGGTGAAGATGGTGACAGTGCTCATGTAAATGGACAAAATATGAAGTCATTTGCTACGTGTGTATGATGTGCTTGTGTGTGCATGTGCACATGTGTGTGCATACGTAGGGCTGGAACTCAGGTCCTGAGCACTATCGCTTAGCTTTCTCACTCAAGGCTGAGCTCTACCATTTGAGCCACAACACTACTTTGGCTTTTGGTGGTTAACTGGAGATAAGAATCTCACAAACTTTCCTGCCCAGGTAACTTCAAACCCGGATCCTCAGAGTTCATTTTCCTGAGTAGCTAGGATTACAGGTGTGAGCCAACTATATCCAGTTAAAATCATGTTTTAAAGTCTCAGAAAACATTTAAAAGTCACAAAATGGCTGAACCCAAGAAACAGCAATGAAAGGATATAATAAAACACTTAAAAAGGAAAGAGAAGCAAATCTAGGTACCAAAGATTCATACCTTATAATCCTAGCTACTCAGGAGGCTGAGATGTGAGGATCATGATTCAAAGGCCAGTAGAGGCAGGAGAATCCATGAGATTCATATCCGTAATTAAACATCGGAAAACTGAAAGTGGAGCTGTGGCTTGAGTGGTAGAGTGCTAGCACTGAGCAAAGAAGCTCACAGTCCTGAGTAAAAGTCCTAGGACTGGCAAAAAAAAAAAAAAAAAAGAATGGCAATACCAGGTCATGAATTGGAAGACTCCATATTGTTATAATGTCTAGAGTTTTCAAAATGACAGGAAGCATTTGTATAGAAATTATCAATCCAGTTCCAAGCTTTTTATGGAAAACCAGAAAAACATGAAATAGCCAAGGGATGTTGAAGGATACACAGTACCTAGTATTGAGTATTACAAAACCACAGATATCAAGAATATGACAGTAGAAAGATTGCTAGAAACAAACTGACCACAAACAAATGGCTAATTGATTTTCAAGGAAGGTACTGGGAAAAATCTATGTGAAGCAAGTGGGCAAAGTAGGAAGGAGCCCCAAATGAAAAGGAGAGAAGAGGAGGCAGAGAGGAATGACCCATGCTCACAACAAGCACAAAAATTAACTCAGAAAGGAAATATAGATCCTAAATGTAAAATGTGAAAACCAAGCAAACAAACTTTTCTTCTTTTTTTTTGCTGGTCCTGGGGCTTAAACTCAGGTCTGTTTGGGCCCTGTCTCTGAGCTTCTGTGCTCAAGGCTAGTGCTACACCACTTGAGCCACAGCTCCACTTTTGGCTTTCTGGTGGTTAATTGAAGATGAGTCTCACAAACTTTCCTGTCTGCTGGCTTCAAAGCACGATCTTCACAACAGTGCCTTACACCACAAAACTTCTTAAAGAAAATCCTCTCTGACCATGGTTTACATATAGATTTCTGAGAAAAGCCAAAAGAATGAAACAACAACAAAAATGTACTTTGTTAAAATGAATAACTTTTGGTTTCTGAAAGTGTTTAAAGATTTGGAGATTCTCTTAAAAACTAAACATAGAACTACCCTATGATGATCAATGCTGGGCCTCTGTCCAAAATATTTCAGTTCAGGATACAATAAGGACACTTGACCATCAATGCACCATTCACCATAGCAAAAGAATGTGATCCGTCCAGATTCACATCAGATGAGTGGATCAGGAAAATGTGAAATAAATATATATAACATATATTATATATATAATGCACACACATATATGCAATGAAATTTTACTCATCAAAAAGTCTAACATGTCATTTGCAGGGAAATTGATGGACCTAGAAAAAATTACATTAAGTCAGGCTTAGAGAGACAAATGTTTGCCTCCTATGTGGATCTTAGATCTGAATTACAGACATATATAGAAACATTTAAAAAGAATATAGAGAAGGTAAGAAGACTGGTTCCATAGTTGAAAAAAATGTATTTCCAAAGCAAATACTGGATAAAGGCTTTGTAAAGAATTTTCAAAAATCAACTAAAAAACATTTCAAGAGATATTGCACCAATGGCCAAGATACACACGAAAACAGGTTCCATGGCAAGTCCGTTGGAACATACTAATTAACTTAAAACCATAGCAATATGACACGATGCACCAAGTACAATCACTGCTGCTGTAATTTTGGTGAACACTTGTGGACAGTTTCCCCCACAGTCCTGTCCCCTCACCTTGTGCCCCACCAGCCATCTCAGATGTAGGAGCCAGAACTAGGAAAACACAACTACAGGAAGACTTCTATGCAAAGATTTCCAAATAATGGACCAAAAAGAAATTTGTGGGAGATCCATTTGATGGAATACTCAGCAAGAAAAGAATAAACTACTAATAAATAAACACAGTGAGTTCTCAAAACACATCATGCTAACAGAAAGAAGCCAGACACAGAAATGCATACTGTGAATGATTCTACTCCTGTGTCAGAGGGCATGCGAGGTGGTGATTACAAAAGTGTATATGTGTGTAAGTGTGCATACGTGTGTTATGTGATTAAGGTTGCTTCAGATTCAGAAGTAAAATGGTAGATCTTACTGTACAACCTTCCAATATATGAAGACAATTTGAAAACTATCAGTATTCACAAAATAAGGAGTGACACTTCCAGTGATTTCTTTCTTGTGGGATCTACATACAATTAGTACTTGAAATATTAGTACTTTCATGGTTTTGCTACTTCGCATTGCCAATCTTACCTCATTACTCTTATGTGCCAGTGTCTTAAGCATCTATACCCATTTATACTCCAAGATAAGCTTTAGAACCACATTTCTCAGTCTGAAACATGTGCCATTGGAACTCAAATTGTAATTCCACTGAATTTTTAAAGTAATTGACGGGGCTTACAGTACTAGCTTTCCCATTTAGACACATAAACTCATTCTCCATTTGTTCCTGTCTATTTTTAGGCCATTTGGGAAAATTTGGAGGTTTTCATCATATGGATCTTAAACAGCTCTTGTTAACTTGGGTTCTATTGGGAGGGTCGCTTTGTTCAATACGCTCTTTATATAGGATCTTACAGAATTCTATTACTTACAAAGTTTGTTTGGGCTTCAGAAAAGGCTTCCAAACAAATCAAAGTAACATCTGTGAATAAATTTGTGTTGTACTTATGTTACTTGTTTGTAACTGAGAATGTGTTTTTTTCAACTTTTTATTTACTTTTTAGAATCTCCCTATGTAGCCCAGGCTGGTCCTAAATCTTTTTGTTTTTATACAGGTAGTGGGGCTTGAACTCAGGACCCAGGTGCTATTCCTAAACTTTTTTGTTCAAGGAGAGTGCTCCACCACTTGAGCCACAGCTTCACTTGTGTATTCATTGTGGTTACTTGGAGGTAAAAGTCTCATGGACTTTCCTGTCCAGGTGGCTTTGAACCTCAGATCTAAGTTACCTAAGTGTGAGGATTTCAGGCAGGCAATACCACACCCAGATGGGGTGTCCTTTTAATCACATGCAGTCCTACTTCTGTTGCCAGGTTTAATCCACAGTCTTGCATATCAGGAAGTCAAGTTACTATCATCACAGCCTGCCCTATGGTTCTCATTGATTTTCATGGGGTTTGGGGCCAATTTTTAACTATGACTTTGAATGGTAGATAAAACTTATTTATGAAGTTAGTTAGGTATTCCTAAGCAAGAGACCAGCTATAACAAAATGCATAAGCCAAACGCATATGACTGAAGATAGAATTAGAAAGCAAGAGTTTCAGTATGAAAAAGCAAGTAGCTCAACAATAAAAGTGAACAACCAAAACCCAATCATATGTATGATTCTAAATTCTTTCAAAGAGGGTCAAAATAGTATAAATAGTACATGTGTACATATCAGGTTTTATAGGAAAGAAAGGATGGCCACTCCTTGAGAAAAATACTCAAAATGGTACCTGTATCCCTTGGAAAAACATATCTACTGAAGTATAAAGGGATATCCATCCAAGTCTACATCTGTATCTGTAGAAGGATACCTATTATATATTGATAATATTCATATTACATATGGATATATAATATATCATAAATAATACGTAATATAAAATATATATGGATATATATTGTTCTATATAATAGAGATTGTTGTTCTATATAATAGAGATCCATATTATAATATACTATATTATAAAATACTATTATAATATGGCTCTCTATTATATAGAACAATGTAAGTTCTAATTTCTATTTCTACACAAAGGTATATTATTAGCCAGGTGCTGGTGACCCATGCCTATGAGCCTACAGACTCAAAAGGCTGAGATCCAAGGATCACCATTCAGAGCCAGCCTGGACAGAAAAGTCCATGATACTTGCATCTCAGTTAAACAGCATGAAGCTGGGAGTGAGTGAAGGGATGACTTAGTAGAATACCAACCTTAATAGAAACGGCAAGTGAAAACATGAAGCCCTGAGTTCAAGACCCAAGACTAGAACAACAAAAGGAAACACAGTATCAAAACATGAGTCTCCTCACAATTTAGAATTGCGTTTGGTAGTTATCAAATAGCTAACATTCATCATAATGTTGTCCATCATAATTTTAATTAGATAAAAATAGTGCCTTACAGAATAACCTCCCTTAAAATCCACATATTTTGCTGTTTTGTTTTTATTAACACCATAGATAATTCAATTACCCCACACAATGCAATGAAGGGATCACGACAGTCCAGTTGACCTGCTCCCAATTCTAGTCACAGGTCATACGGAGAGGAGGCAAACTAGAAGACATTTTGCAACAGATGTTGAGTCAAGATTTCTTTTAAAAATTTTTTATTAATCTTGCTTACAGAAGATCTTAGCAGCTTGCAGCGGAAGGTAAACCCACAGAGTGGGACCATAATGACTAATTTTAATTACTTTCCAGAATCACTACTTGTTTGCAAAATTGAGTATGTTTTTCACAAGCTAATTATCTGGCTACCCAGTTAAAAGTTTGCAAAATGGAATGTTTCTCGTTCCTGTCTAACAAGGAGCCCGGGATAATGAAACGCTGCCTGCTTGTTCTGAATTTTAATCAGCTGCTTTGGTGTCACAGAGGGGCAAAAACACAGCAAACTAGGTGGGTAAGACACAGTGAACAGGAGGCAGCTGTGGGCCAGAACTGGGAACTTCAACCACCACTCCACAGACACTGCAGTGGCGGGGGGGGGGTCCCCATGTTTAGATTGAAACCATTAGCATGAGTAAGAGTTGCAGCCCCTGGATGGACCGGGCACCCCACACACAGGCCAGCGAGTGCAGTGGCTTCAGCGCCACCTTGCCTCCCCTCCCCCGCCTCCCCTCATTACTCCAGCTAGCCATGCTGGCCAGCAGGGCGGCCTTCACCTTGGCATCCTGGCCTGGGTCTGGCTGGGTCCTACAGGAGGCCCTCCCCCCACATGCCCATTTCCTGACTCACCTCTCCTGAAGTTTCATGCCAAAGCCTCCTCTACCCAGGCCTATGCCTGCCACCTCCCACTTCAGATTTGATGCTTGTCCGGGCCCAGTGCCCCCCATCTGCTCATCCTGCCGTCAACGCACCGGTCACCTTGCACAGTACACGGACATGCCACGGTGTACCACTGCTTCTCACGAGGCCTGTATGCAGCCAGGGGTCTTCCCTTGGCTCGCTGGCAGACACCACGCCTGGAATACAATCTTCACCAACAGGGAGCTCACCCCTGTGTCAGGCAACTGAGTGAGCACGCACCATCCCCTACCTGCCTTGATCAGATTTTGAAGACCCAGAGAGGCAGAAAGCTGGACAGACCCACAGACAGAAAAGCTAGCCGTCTACCAAGGACCTTGATGTTCTGATCAAGTTAGAAATTTCTTTTCTTTTCTTTTTGGTCTACTGTGGGGCTTGAACTCAGGGGCCTGAATGCTGTCCCTGAGTTCTTTTACTCAAGGCTACCGCTCTACTACTTTAAGCCACAGCACCAATTCTGGCTTTCCGGTGGTTCAGTGAATATAAGAGTCTCACGGACTTTCTTGCCTGGGCTGGCTTCGAACTGTGATTCTCAGATCTCAGTCTCCTCAGTACCTAGGATTGCAGGTGTGAACCACCAGCACCCTGCGAAGTTAGAGATTTTATTTCTAGCCCTTGTAAATGTTCCCAAACCCATAGGAAATCAGCACCATTTTAATGAAATTTACACAACAAAGTATTTTTATAATAAGCTTAAAAACACACATGTTCAGACATAGACTACCCCAAAATTTGTTTGTCTCACAGAGCTGAGGACAAGCTTTCAAAACTCTCTGTGGCAGGCCACACAGAAGGTGCTGACACAGCAGAAAGCCACCAGCACTCAGTTACCCTTCCTGTCAGATACAGCTCCACCCCACATTATTTTCCCTTCACTCCTCCATCCTTCCACTTTTAAACATTTTGGAAAGATTCCATTACGCTCACTACATACGTGTGCATGGATGCATGCATGTATGTATGCCTATTTGTATGCATGGAACATCTCAGTGTCATTTTCAAAGACAAAAGCCAGCTTTAGTCTTATTCTTAAATAAGATTGCCTGATAAGTCTTAAAATAGAATTTGTTTAATAAAAAAACTAAATAATTAATAATGAAAATTCAACATGTTGGAAAATTCACTTCTAAAAACACTTAGGAAAAAGTTAACCAGAGAGGGGAAGATCTGCATACTGAAAAATATCAAACATTCATGGAAGAAACTGCATGACACAAATACACATCCTCATGACAATATATATATATATATATATATATATATATATATATATATATATATATATGTGCATAACACCATTTGTGCATGACACAAATACATAGCCGATACCCAAGGTTTACAGAATGAATAATTCATACTGGCAAGTGTCCATATGACCTAAAGTGGGTCTGTAGACTCATGCAAGCCCTATGAAAATTTCAAAAGCTTTTCCACAGAGATATAAAAATCAATTCTAAAATTCACATGGAACTCCAAAACAGACAAAGCAATCCTGGGCAGAGAAGAAAACTGAGGTGTCATGCTGACAGATTTCACAGTCCATACCAAAGCTATGCTCATCAAAACAGCATGGTACTGGTATGAAAATGGACACAATGACCATTTGAACAGATAAAGAGCCAAGAAATACATTCAGACATTTATGGTGAACTCATTTTCCACAAAGAGTCAAGAACACACAGAGGGAAAGGACAGTGCCTTCAATAAAACTGTCTTGGGAAAATTGAATATTCACATGCAGAAAAATGAAACTCAACATTTATAATGAACTGAACGGTATTGAAGACTTGAGACCAGAAGCTGTCAGGGTACTGGAAGAAGATGTGGCTCAAGCCTCGGCACCGTGATGGGCGGTGAGTGTTTGGCTATGAATCCAAGGAAAACCTCACAGAACGGCATTGAAACCAAAAGCTTCATCACAGAGAAGGAAACAATGACTAGAATGACGTCTACTAAAAATAAAGAGAAAATGTTTGCAATAAAACCTTAGTATTCCTCCACACAAATAAGTCCAACAACAAAACCAAAGCATCCCCATCAGAAATGAGTAGAGGATCTCCACCATTTTTTAAAGACATGCAAATGACCAATGGGCACATAAAAGAAAGTGTTCTAGATCTCTAATCAGATGGAAAAGGAAAACTCAAACCACAGTTATGTAGAACTCCTGTGTGGCCAGACGGACTGATATGGAAGAAAATGAAAGCTAGGGAAAGGTTGGCACAGCCGAGCAGACGGACTTGGGACGGGCATTGTGGAAAACAGTAAGCATGCTGCTCAAAGAGCAAAACTAGAACGAATCTATGGGCCCATGTGAGTGCCCTCAGACAGATGAAGGTAAGAAGAAACCTAGCATATACACACAGTGGAATACTACTTAGCCATGAAAAGGAGGAAATGCTTCCATTTTCAGTAAAAGAGGGCATTCAATGACATGAAAGAAGCCAAGAAGAGAGACAAACACTGTCTAAACTTGCTCACATGTGGAATATAAATGGAGGGTGAGCACCAGGGGAATTAGGGAATATTGGTTAAAGGAGACAAAATGTCATTTAAACAAATGGAATAAGTTCAAGAGGTCTATTATGAATCATGGTGACCTAGTTAAAATAATGTATTATATACTGAAAAACTGTTTAAGAGTAGATGAGTGTTCTCATCACATAAAAAAACAATATTGAGGAAATTCATACACTAATTAGCGCGACTTAGCCATTCCTCAACGTATTCTAAAAGGCCTGGCTGCAGTTCATAAGTATCTACAATTATGTCCATTTAAGTTTTTAATTGCAGTAATGGTGACAATGTCACATGCTAGCAAATTATGCGGTGTTTCGCAGGGCCCTAGCGGAGCACAGGGCATGGGTGCCATGGAGGCCACCTGTGAGGCCAGCGGGGGCAGACACAACGCCGCTGGGGTCTGCGGTACACGCGCCACGTGCCTTCTGCAGCGCACAGCTTGTCTCCTACGCTGCCCCACATTTTTATTAGCACATATTAATTGTATAATGGGAGAGTCGTGGTGACATCTACTGTGATCCTATTCTCCCCCTCTATTTTCTCTTTCCCTTCCCTTCCCTTCCTTTTTTCCCTTTCCTCTTTGTGTGTGTGTACATGCTAGTACTGGGGCTTGAACTAAGGTCCTAATGCTCTCACTTGGTTGGTACCCATTCAACTAGCATTTAGAGGTGACAGAGAAGAAAGAGACAAAGCCCACAAACCTCTAAAATAGCAGCTTGATAAGAGGTTCAGGATGTTGTTCTACAACCGAGGTGGCTGGCTGCAGTCACCTGGGGTCATGGAGAGCCCAGTATAGTTCAGCCCAACGCCACTCCATCTCATCACTTCCCGTCACTGTGTCTGAGCCCGTGAAGGGACGAAAGTCCCAAAGTTAACTCCATACCAGGAAGGTCACAAACGGAAGCGGGTTCGTTAGTACTACACCGAATGGAGAGATATGCATGGTTGACTGCCTGACCTGAGTCTGTGGGAAGGGCCAGTGCCTTGCTGAGGCTCCGCCTCTTTACAATTTCCCCTTGGCAATGGAGCCCTGGGCAAAGCTGCTTCCTGTTGGACCACGGAAGTGCTGGCGTTTACAGAGGATGCAGAGTGGCACCAGGAAGACCAGCGTGAACGCTGGGGATGGACGGAGAGCCCAGCTGTCAGACATGGGTCTCCTCTGACTACAGAGAAATGACCTAGAAAGGAACGAGTGTATCTGTGAAAGATCACAATGGGGTGACATGGAGCTGGAGGAGGAACGTGACATTGTTCCCACCTCGGTGAAGATGACAGTGCACAGAGGAGGGGGCAGTGGGCAGGGGAGGGCAGTGCTGTAGAAATGATATGTAATCCACAGGGCCAGGGCAGCAGGGCCCCGAGGGCACAGGGCAGAGGAGGGGCAGTGCGCAGAGGAGGGGACACAGGGCTCTGAGCAGCCCAAAACTGATGGGCCTGGTGAGCAGCACGAGACAGTCCTCTTCTGATGTGTGACCCTTCATCAAATGCCAAGAAATCGCCGCAGGCAGGCTGCAAGACGGGAAGAGCATTATTCAATTTTATTTGCCTTCAAGTTTCCTATGTCTTCTGCATAATCATTCTACTTGCAAATTCAACCTTCCTGTACCTCTCAAGACCTCAGTGTGATGGAGAAGATGCTGCCATTTCTCACTATTAGACAAACTCCAACTCAGAAATGAGTAGGTCCTACGCTATCATGCTTAGGAATCCCAGTTTTTGTTTTTTAATTTGGCTTTCTATTTTCACACTGTTGTACAAAAATTCCATTGCTGATGACCACAGCACAAAGGTAAAAAGGGCCTATCTCCAACCCCTGGCACTAAAAAGACTAAATCCTTCAACTCATTCCAGACTAACCCCCAGGTCCACGAACAGAAACAAATCCTTTCAATCTGACGCTCTACGCACTGGACATAGTTGGTGACACCCTGCACTGGGTGCCAGCAATCTGGAACAAGGAAAGAGGAGGCTCTCTTACAGCCCTCGATGCCATTGCTCTGGCTGCTACAGGGAAGAAATAAGCCAGCACTCCTCAGCAGGCCCTGCTTTGGGCTCACCGCCTCCTGCCGGCTTCCAGGCAGGAAGCACTGGACATATTCCCATGCCCACCGTGTGCGCATATCTTCACCAACACAAACAGGAAGGAAATGTCAGTTTATACTTAGAAAACACAATTACACGGGTCCTGTTGTGACAAATTATTTGCTTTCTCCTCCTCATAAGTTATTTTCTATATTACTGGGGGTTAAACTTAGGGACTCAAACTTTCACTTGGATTTTTCACTCAAGTCTGGCACTCTACCACTTGAGCCACATTTCCACTTCCAACTTTTTACTGATTAATTGGAGATAAGAATCAAAGGACTTCTTTGCCTAAGCTGGTTCCAAATTGCAATCCTCAGGTCTCAGCCTCCTATGTAGCTAGGATAAAGGTACAACCCACCAGCACTGTGTGTGTGCATGTCTGTGTGTGTGCACATATATAATATATATATATATATGTATATATATATATACATACATAGTATATATAATAGATTTTACATATAGCAACTTAACAAATAGTATATACACACAGAGTGACAGAGAGAGAGAGAATAGATTTTACATATGGTAACTTAATAAACAGTATATTGCCAAAGTAGAAATGGCAGTTTTTCTGCTTCTAGTTTAATGAATATAACCTTTCCTTTCTATTCAAAATTTTAGAAAGAAAATAAAATCTTTTCTTTCTCTTCAAAATGGTAGAACACTCAAATCCATTACAATGCTTTTCATTAGTGTACTTAAACATTCTACCATTTTGAATCACAGGGAATTTTCAGTGTATTCTTTACCCTGACTTCAGCACCGTAGTTCATATTTTCATTCCAGTGAGGGAAGCCGTGGTGAATGCGTTTATGTGTATAACTGTTTGCAGTGAGTCTCCAGTGTAGGAGACTGAAGTTGACCCAGCAGAAACATCCAGGCCCATACGCTTGCCATCTTCCACACAGCCCACCGCTGCTGCACTCGGGTGCAGCCCTGGGTGAGCCCAGGACCAGAACGCGGGCAGGAACCAATTTGACTCTGGTGACATAACGAACACCATGCTTGCCTCTACACACAAGGAAATCGTGATGAACTAAAAAGGAAGTGAATGGGCCTAGGCCATTAAAAATGCCACATCCTAACAAAACACAATGCATTTTTACAAGCATTAATGCCTATTAGCAGCTCATACCTGATGCCCTTCTATGGACAGACTCCCCTGATGGGTGGAGTGACTTTCCCATTTTTCCTGCAAATCTACATTATAAAGTTAAATGTTATCAGAAACAAGAGAGATGTGTCCGTGGGGTGGTGCACACCTGTAATCCTAGCACTTGGGAGGCTAAGGCAGGAAATCAGAGCTTGAGAGTTTGAGGCCAGCCTGGCCCACACAGCAAGATCTTGTGTCAAACAATAGACAAATTAAATACTGAGAATAGAATCAGTTTCTACATTATGAGACCACAGGGGAATCTGTGGATAATATGAGGAAGATCATTTGACTCCAATTTAAAAACTGACCTGCAATTCAGAAACCAATGTTTAGTCTGGTACTGCTGGTTCATTTCTATAATCCTAGCTACTCAGGAGGCTGAGAGCTGAGATCACAGTTCAAAGTCAACCTAGGCAGGAAAATCTATGAGACTCTTGCCTCCAAATAACCAATGAAAAGGCTATGGCTCAAGGGGTCGAGCCCTAGCCTTGAGCAAAAAAGCATGGGGGCAGTGCCCAGGCCCTGAGATCAAGTGTCACACACTGGCGCACGCACGCTCATGCACACACACGCACGCATGCATGCATGCACACACACACACACACACACACACACACACACACTAAACCAATGCTCTAAAACAGATGGTGAAGTCTCACACAAGTGGTATAAAACATACTTCTGTAGTTCCTCCAAGCTTAACCCAGGAGACGAGTACCATCACAATGATGCGTGGAGTATTATCAGAGGTGTGCAAACAACGAAATGAGGAATAGGTGTGTGTCCCAGCATGGAGCTCAAACTCATACCCTTCTGCTGTAGCTTGGCTTATTTTGTTCAAAGGTAGCACTCTACCATGTGAGAAACACCCCCACTTCTGGCTTTTTGTTGGCCAACTGGAGGCAAGAGTCTAATAGATTTTTTTCCACCCACGTGGGCTTCAATCTATGATCCTCAGATCTCAGCCTCCTGAGTAGCTAGGATTATAAGCGTGAGCTACCAGCATCTAGCTACTCAATTGCCTTTTCACAGGCCAATGGTAAGCAAAAGCCTTGACTACAAGTAAGCATTGCAAATTCTGACATGTGTCAAAGCGGCATCTGTCAGCTTCCCTGGCTGTTCCCAAGGTTCCATCGTAGCCATGTTCCCCTCTGCTCCCGCCATGGTCCCGCTTAGACATGCAGAGACTCTATCCACTGGGCTCTCCCTTCCCCCCCAGCAGGGCTTGTCAGGGAAATGCGGTCACCTAGTTAAGTCAGAATTTCAGATAAGCAATAAGTGTTTTAGTACAAATCACCTCGGGTATTACAGGAGACATACTGCTATTCAGATTAGTTGCTTTTCATCTGGGCATCCTATATTTAGCTGTGAGGGGTGACAGCCCCCGTGTGGTCAGGCCACGGCCCCCGTGTGGTCACGTCACGCTCGCCCACACACAGCGGGAGCAGCTGTGGCATGCCCTCCACCCCACTCTGCTGAGCAGCCCCACTTCCTCTTTTTTCTTTTCTTTTTTTTTGGGGGGGGGTCCAGTCGTGGGGCCTGAACTCTGGGCCTGGGCGCTGTCCCTCAGCTCTTCAGCTCAAGGCTAGTGCTCTACCACTTGAGCCACAGCACCACTTCCGGCTTTTTTCTTTTTGCTTATGTGGTGCTGAGGAATCGAACCCAGGGCCTCATGCATGCAAGGCAAGCGCTCTACCACTGAGCTACCTTCCCAGCCCCCCAGTTCCTCTTCTTCCCTTCTTCACATGATCTTGCAAACACTAAGCTGCTGTATGATGGAGCATCATATCAGCAGAGAAAGTCACCCATCCATTACCCAGGAAAACACAACACTACCACAGGAGCTGAGAAATGCTTCACCAGGAGAAGTCTATACACGTTTTCCCATGATTATTCTTTAGTGTGTGTGTGTGTGTGTGTGTGTGTGTGTATCTCCTAAGATTATGCAATGGGTTGAAGATCTGGAGGTGTGAAGATAAGTCGTAAGCACTGAGACCTTAATTCCCGAGGATGGGACCATGATAGCCAGGGGTGTATGGGTGATAGCCATTTGACCTCTGCTCCGGGGGTGGACTAAAGCCATGCACCAAGCAGGGTGGGCTAGGTGTAAGCATGAAGCTGGAGAAAGAGAACTCCTCAGAGAGCTCATACTTGGCACCGGAAAGACACAGGCTGCACCGATGTCATATGAAGATGTTGCCAAAATCAGCGTGATGCCCTAGACAGTCAGTCCTCCAAGACAAAAACAAGGCTGGTGGTTGTTTATGGCAGAGAAAGGGGAAAACGGGAAGCTGTCCTGTGAGGGAAACTGAACTTCAGTACTGCAAGATGGCAAGAGTCCTGGAGACTAGTTGCACAAAAATGTAAATATATCGAACACTACTTCTCTACATACTTAAAAATGGTTAAGATGAAGCCTGTGATCCTATTCAAGAGGCTAAAATCTGAGGATCACTGTTTGAAGCCAGCTTGAGCAGGAAAATTCATGGCCCTGCAGTTAAGTCCTTATTCAGGCACAAAAAATGAAAGGGGGGGAAGGAAGGAAGGAAGGAAGGAAGAGAGGGAGGGAGGGAGGGAGGGAGGGAAGGATAGGGTGGGGAAGGAGGGACAGAAAAGGGGGGAGTGAGCTGGCCATAGGGGCTCCTGGCTGGTAAAGGCAGGATCAAGGCCATTATAATGGAGGCTTGGGGAACATGTGCTTCACTTGCACTCTGCCCTCTGCCCTCTGCCCTCTGCCCCAGGAAGGTAACATCCCACTTGCAGAGCATGCAGCCATTAGGCACCACCTTGGAAGCTAATGGCAGAGTTTAGTAGACAAGGAAACCTCTTCACAACTTGATGCTGGATTTCCAGCCAAGGGCAAACTCTGAGAAATCAAATTTCTATTCTTTTTAAATCACTTAGTCCACTGCCATTTAAAAAATATCCTACCATCCGCCACCTCCGAGCAGGAAAATAGATACCCTGCTGTGCAAAACTTTTATGACTTGGCGATTCCACTTTGAAGCAAAGTTGTCTAATGTCAATAATAGAAAAGGGACGTTCAGAGCTTGTGTTTAGACACAGTAATATTTTTAATTGTGCCATCTCATGTAATACTGCATATTCAGTCAAATTGCGGTTATACTTCTATACAAGAAATCCTGTTCACATATTCTAAGTAGGATTTTCTTCCACTAATGAGAAAAATACTATCCTCTGAGATCAGTGAGAATAATTCAGTAAACTTTAAATGAAAATGGCTTCCACGGGGCTGCGTTTCTGTACTAGCAGCATGGAAGCAAGATTTCCCCTTTCAGGTTTAGGAGCACCCTGATATGTTCAGATGGACAGCACAGGGTTATCGGTCGAGTGAACTCGAACGTTAAGAAACCGGAATAATCTTCAAAGCCATCCCTTCCACGCTCTTCCTGCCGTGGGGCCTGAAATTCGCAGCCCTCAGAGGCTGTGGGATAGCCAGGACCCTGCCCACACCGCGGCCCCTCACTGTCTGCTTCTTACCACCTTGGTTCCCAGAGAAGTAGCACATTATCAGTTTAGGAGAATTATGGTCCATGCACAGTATCACTAATGAAATAAAACCCTGCGTGAGACCACTTAAACCGCTTATGCCGTGCACTTTCAAAGAAGTTATGGGCAGAATCCAATTAAAACCCCAGTTTTCATCTGCTAAACAAGAAATCAAGGGCAAAGCGACCGGAGGGGAGAAGGCGGCACTCACAGGTGTCCTACTGGCAAAGACACTGGCCCTGGCTAACGTCCTGGGTCATGTGACGGTGAGAGATGTTTCTGTCCTTCCTGTGGCCCTCGGCTGTAATGTCACTCCAGGAGGACAGGAAAGAAGAGTACTGGGCACAGCACTGAATGTGCAACGCTTAGACACAGCACTTGTCAAATAGTAGGTATGGCAGACAGATTGGGAGCAATGGCTCATGCCTGTAATCCTAGCATCTCTAAACCACTAGCTGTTACACATTTCAATCAGAGAGACTTCCTTTAGATGAAAACCTCTCCGGGTCTGGGAAGGTGGCTCCGTGGTAGAGTGAGCGCTTGCCTCGCATGCATGAGGGCCTGGGTTCGATTCCTCAGCACCACATAAGCAGAAAAAAAAAGCCAGAAGTGGCACTGTGGCTCAAGTGGTAGAGCGCTAGCCTTGAGCTGAAGGACAGCACCCAAGCCCAGAGTTCAGACCCTAGGACCGGACCCCCCCCCAAAAAAAAAAAAACCTCTATAGGTTAATCAAAGAACCAGGAAATTGTCATAGCAGTGAGATGCAGGAAATCAGCATGGAAACAAAAGCAGGACTCTCTATCCTTTTTGTTTGGGAAGGTGGACAGAGAGTAAGAATAAGTGAATCAGTTGTTGTCCCAACATCAGAGGGCTAAGAACCTTCTAGAGCCTCGGCCATAGAAAGTAAAGCCATGGGCTTGACCAATTTCATCCTTTCTTCGAGAAAAGTCTTAAGAGCTATCTAGAACAGTTCCACAGGAAACGAGACCTTGAATTGCAAGGCACCCAGGACCATGAAGGAGAGGCCCTGGCAAGCAGGTGACTGGAAAACAAAACAAGACACTTGGAGCCAGAAGCAGGGCCGCATGCTGCGCTGTCCATGGGCCACAGGCTTCGCCTACTCACGGCCCCTCACTTACCATGGAAACACATTCTCGCCTTCAGTGTGGACAACATCGCACCCTAAAAACCCCCTCGGGCATGCATAAGCACAGAACAACATGTAAAAGCTGACATGGAACCCACCTTGTCACACTGTAGTTTAGCAGCAATTTGCTCCCAAAACCATGCTTTGTAATAGTGAGAACAAAGACTAAAATGATTCTTGAAATAATTCATCATTTTCCCAAGCAGCCACAAAATCAAAGGCCCCAAAGAAAGTTCTAAGGAATCAGCCAATCTGAATTAGAGAAACCTCAGAGTCTTGAAAGGAAGGAATGTAATCAAATGGTCACACACTCATTTTTTTTTCCGGGGGGGGGGAGGGGGAAGGGGTCAGTCATGGGGCTTGAAACCAGGGACTGGACACTGTCCTTGAGCTTTTTTGCTCAAGGCTAGCGCTCTGCCACGTTGAGCCACAGCTCCACTTCTGATTTGCTGGTGGTTAATTGGAGATAAGATTCTCGTGGACTTTCCCACCAGGGCTGGCTTTGAACCGTGACCCTCAGATCTCAGCCTCTTGAGTAGCTAGGGTTACAGGTGTGACCCACCAGCATGCCTGGCTTGTGATAGCTACTTTTTAAAACCTAAGTGAGCTAAGGTTTGATTCTGTACAGTAGAGAGAGGGGGAAAACGGTTTTGGATTTTATAATGCACATGCTCCCCAATGAGCACTGGGGCCAACACTGGAAACGTGTTCTCTGCACCTCACCTGCCTTCCCCAGCTGAGCCTGCAGCAGGGGGAGCCCAGCGCTGCCAGGCTGACCCAGGGACTTCCTTCCTGTCTTCAAATAACACTGCAAGAGGAGCGTGAAGCAAGTTCCAAGCCTAGGGACAAAAATCGGAGGTAGAGCCAGGAGCTGCTGGCTCTCACCAGGAATCCTGCCTACTCAGGAAGCTGAGATCTGAGGACGGGGATCCCAAACCAAGCAGAGAAGGAGTCTCTTATCTCCAATGAACTACCAAAAAGCTGGAAGTAGGGGTGCGGCTCTAGTGGTTAAGCACCTACGTTGAGTGAAAAACCTAAGAGACAAGGGTTCAAGTTCATATATTAGTACTAGCATGAATGAATGAATGAATAAATGCATGAGTGGATGTGTTCTTGGTTGCTGTTTTTTTGTTTGTTTGTTTGTCTGTTTTCTGGTCAGTAGTGGGGCTTGAACTCTGGGCCTGCATTCTGTCCCTCAGCGATTCAGCTCAAGGATCTACCACTTGGGCCACAGCACCACATCTGGCTTTTTCTGTTTATGTGGTGCTGAGGACTCGAACCCAGGGCCTCATGCATGCGGGGCAAGCACTCTACCGCTGAGCCCCCTTCCCAGCCTGGAGGTGTGGATGTGGGATGACTTTCGTGTCATTGCAGCAGCGCAGGCTGGGGCTGACTGCAGTCCCCTTGTCCAGGGCAGCATTTCCTTCAAGGAAGACGATGCATGTGTCCTCAAAGAAATGAGTGGAATTCTCTGCAACTTCAAACCACTCAGTGACAGTAAGGGCTGGGGCGTAAGGGGAGGAGGGGCTGGGGGACGGGTGCAGGCCAGGTCTGTGGGCAGGAGCCCGGGACACAGACGCCACCAGAGGCTGGGCCTGGCCGCTGGCCGCGAGGCACTGTCGTCTCTCTGCAGCACAGCACAAGCATTCCTTTCATTACATCTTTTCTGTTTCTTGTTTTTAACTATAGTGACTGAATTTCTCTTCTCTGACCAATGATCCAATCGATAATGTCTGCAAAGTTCAGTAATAGAAGCTGGTAAGTGTCAGAGGGAAATAGGAAAAGGATAAAAAGCACAGGACAGTTCTATCTCCTCTACACGGGACCCCATGCCCAGACCCCCAAAATCACACACTCTCAAAATTCACACGGTGGTGCCGTCCGTGAAAGCGGAGAACATGAGAGAGCTGGAGGCTTTGCCAGGCCCGGGAGGACTTGCGGGAGCACTGTCAGAGGATCATGTGGCATGTGATTAGGAGGAGTCTGCCTCTTGAAAATGAGTTTCTGGGCAGCAGCCTGGAACCCTAGCTGGGTCCCCAGTGGCGTGGGGGCCATTCATGGTAGGTCTTTCCTGGTAGTTGACACAATGATACCCATCTACCTATCAAGTTGCGCGTGGCTTTCCTGAGCCATCCATTCCATAATCAGTTCATGGAGCCCACAGCCCAGCTGGAGCTTCAGGGGATCCATTGACAAGGGTTTCTGTTATTCAGAATGAGTAATTCTGAAGATCAGCCCTATAACACATGCTGATAGATCCAAACACCACCATGTAATCCTGAAAATCGGTGAGGAGGGTGGGTCTCAGTAAACAGTCATAAATAAAATGAAATAACCAATCTAATAAAGGTAAACAATGAAATAAAGCAAAATAGAGATTGTAATGTATTTGAGGCATTCAGCTGTGGCACTCAAGAAATGAGGCACAAGAATATTTTGAGCTCCGGTTTCATTCTTTTGAAGAGACTTAGTAGCATAGTATGTTGCCACAGAGGGTAAGAATTTGCATTGGATTGCCAAATTGAGGACACTGGGCAATCTTAGAGGGTGGGGACAGGGGCAAGGGAGGTGGGAGTGAGACTTGAGAAGGAGACAGAAGGAAGGGAGGGGGGAGAGAGAAGGGAGGTAGAAGGGGAGAGAGAAGGGAGGGAAGGAAAGGAAAGAAAGAGAGGGAGGGATAGGAGAGAGAAGGGGAGAGGAGGGAAGGAGGGACAGAGAGGGGGACAAAGATAAAGAGCAGATAGGGTAAAACAGTACAGTGCAGGGAAAGGGAAAGAGAAAGAAGGAGAGAGAGGGAGAGGGGGGTGGGGAGAGAGAATCCTAATTAAACTCTATTAACCAGGGCACCAGCCACGGGGGGTAGAGCAAAGCTTTGGCCTGATCAGTGCCTCCCATACTCGATGTTGCATCTGGCTGCAGTTTAGAGACAGGGCTTGGGCACACTGGAGGATGGAGACCAGGGACAAGGGGGAAACCAACAGCCCTGACCTGACTCCTCAGGACATGCATTTCCTAGCTTCCTGAGCTCAGCGTGAGTTTTGTATGAAGGAATGCCAACAAGCTCTCCTCTGAGTGTGTGATCTCCTTCAGAAGAAATCCTCAGGCCCTGGTCCCTTTACAGCCCGGAATGTCTCCTGTCACCTCCTTGGCTCTCCATGGCTTGGGCGGGAGTCGTTGGCTGAGACAAGCAGGGGCCACTTCCCAGGCGTCAACGATGCCCGCAGCTCGAGTTGACGGCAGCGGAACGAGGACTTTACAGTAATGGAGCAATAACCACCAAATTTAAGACTTCATAAAAAATTCCGTGCTCTCAGCATAGAGGGCTGACACTGAGGGAAGAAATCTTTCTTTCTGTTTCTTTGTTTTTTCTTTTGTGATTGAGGGGGGAAAAAAACCCCAAAGATGGCCACTGCGTTATAATGAAACCCCACGCAACCCAGAGTGAGAACCCACCCAGAGCAACCCAGAGTGAGAACCCACCCAGAGCAACCCAGAGTGAGAACCCACCCAGAGCAACCCAGAGTGAGAACCCATCCAGAGCAACCCAGAGTGAGAACCCACCCAGAGCAACCCAGAGAGTGAGAACCCACCCAGAGCAACCCAGAGTGAGAACCCATCCAGAGCAACCCAGAGTGAGAACCCACCCAGAGCAACCCAGAGTGAGAACCCACCCAGAGGCACACGTCAGGCCTGGGATCTCCTGACCTGGAAAACAGGACATCAGGGAACTGCCAGCTGCAGCCCTACTAAGGGAAGGAAGTTCAGAATGAGATGTGCTAAGCAGAGGGGAGCGAACCTGCAACCCTACTAAGTAAAGGAAGTTCAGAATGAGATGTGCTAAGCAGAGGGGAGCGAACCTTTCTGCTCAGTGTCTACATGAGTGTGGCCGTAGCAAGAGGACACAAGCACATACATGCCACACCTAACGGCCGGGAGGTGGGAAGTACCTAAGTTTGCAGCCATATTCCAGGGAGTACTTACTGACTCGGTCGAAATTCTGGCACTTTGACTACTGAGGCCCTTTTCAAATCCATCACTGTAACATGAAAGGGAGCTCCATTCCAGGGGGACAGAAAGAAATGATTTGATTTACCACCCACCTCGCAGGGGACAATGGGATGGCCCAGCAGGGGGCAAGGCTGGACACAGCAGGGGAAGCTTCGGGTCTCACCCAGCCCTCACCTTCCCTGAAATGGCATCCTCCAGGCCTGCAAGAGGAGCCCAGCGCCCCTCCCACCCCTGTCTTCTCCTAGTTCCTCTTTTCAACCTTTAATCTTGTAAGGCACCAGTGCCTCCTGCGTGTAAGCCTAGCTACTTCAGGAGGCTGAGACCTGAGGATCTCCATTCTAAGCCAGTCAGGGAAGGAAGATCTGAGACTCTTGGTTCCAATTAATCAGCAAAAAGCCAGATGCAGAGTTAGGGTTCAAATAATAAAGTGCCAGCTTTGAGCTAATTGACAGCACCCAGGTCC